>NW_006928128.1:0-6233 GCF_000298275.1 Orycteropus afer afer
CGCTTGAATATCCTCCTTGGTGACCATTTAATTCTTTTAACTAAATATGTTCTTTAAACATATAGTATGTCATTAAAAAACATGGAATACACATGAGGATGCCCAAGACCATGCTTGACATACAGCCCATGCTTCTTTTTTCCTCAGTGATATACCCAGGTATTTGGTATGTGCTGTGTGGTGCGGTGAATTACTTAATATGTTCTTCTAGCCATGATCTTTGTGACTCCCACCAGATGACTGGGTAGGACTATGCAAAAATGAGGTGCTTATAGCCCACCAAAGAGATTGGATAGCTTGCTAATAATGTAAATAAGGTACATGGGATCCTTGTGGGAGCGGGACTGGGAAATACAGGTGTATAGAACCCTAACGTACAGATTGGTCAGTTTTGCCATCCAGCTAAGCTTAAAACGAGCCATCCCAGAGGCAGAAAGGGGGATCTTATTCCCATTAAGCCAGAAGAAGAACCAGGAGTCAAGCACATCCTTGGACCCAAGATCCCTTTCCTGGACCTCCATGACAGAGACAACAGAGGCAACAGAATCGAGAGACGGACACGAGACAGAGAGGTGGGCTTTGTCGCCTATAAGGCAAGAAAGCTGAGTGCTTCCAGGCAGGAGCCTTGCTGGTAGAGTGGGGTACCTCTTTTAGGCACCTATTCAGCAAAGCTAAAAGACTTTAGTAACTCTGGCATGAGCAGGGCAGAAGCTGAAGTCAGAGAAAAACGTGCCTGTGGCACGGCTGAGAAGAAGCTATCCTGATCGAAGAACTGTATCCTGAGTAGTTTTCTGATCCTGATTTGTAACCTGTTACTTCCCTAAATGAACCCCGTAATCATGAGTATTTTATGTGAGTTCTGTGTGACCACTGCAATCAATCATCGAACCCAGGGAAAAAAAGATTAGTGAGGAGGAAAAAAGAAAACCAACAAAGTGGTGTTGGGATTTAGAGGAGGAAACAACTAACTTTGGCAGGGTGTCTGGGGGCTTCTTGCTTACTTATATAAGGCTTCACTGAGTAAGTAACATTTCAGTTGGTTTTAAATGCTGAATAGAAGTTTGCTAGTATTTACTACAAGTGCTTGGTCAGGTTTTGTTGTTGGCTGCCATCCACTTGGCTTCCAACTCATGGTGATCTCATGCACAGTGGAACGAAACACTGCCTGGTCCCGCATCATCCTCTTGATTGGTTGGGGACTGGACGATTTGTGATCCATGGTTTTTTTTTGTAAATGTTTGTTTATTGCTGTTTTTGAAAATTTATTTATTTTTGTTTTTGAGAAATATACATAGCAGAACATATACCAAGTCAACTGTTTCTCTTTGTACAATTCAGTGACATTAATTAGTCTGCAAGTTTGCAACCATTCTCACCATCCTTTTCTGAATCGCTCCTCCTCCATTAACATAAACTCTCTGCCCTCTAAGTTACCTGTCTAATCTTTCAAGTTGCTGTTGTCAGTGTGATCTTATGTAGATAGTTCTTAAAAGAGCACAATAGGCAAAGCAGACATTCTTTACTAATTAAGCTAACC
This sequence comes from Orycteropus afer afer, assembly GCF_000298275.1. Taxonomy (NCBI): domain Eukaryota; kingdom Metazoa; phylum Chordata; class Mammalia; order Tubulidentata; family Orycteropodidae; genus Orycteropus; species Orycteropus afer. The sequence goes on from NW_006928128.1 coordinate 1,538, forward strand.
TATTGTCTGGTTTTAAGAAGATTTCAGGGAATATTTTTGTTTTAAGTTTTAAAGATCATCTCAGGGTAATAGTTTCAGGGGTTCATCCAGCCCCACTAGGATCTGTTGGGTTTTCATTGGTTCTTTTTCTAAAGTAGATCGCCAGACATTTCTTCCTAGTCTGCTTTAATCTGGAAGCTCCAATGAAAACTGTTCATCATCATAGCAACACACATGCCTCTATTATAGGTGGATGGTGCCTGCATATGAGGTACATTGGCAAGGAATTCAACCTATACCTCCCTCATGGAAGGTGAAAATTCTACCAATGCCTCCTGCCTGGCCAAGTTAGGCATTCAATTTATATTTAAATAATTTAATTATAGGCACTTAAAGTAGAGAACAACAACAAAATAGAGAAGGAGCCCTGGGGGTGCAGTGGTTAAGGCACTCAGTTGCTAACTGAAAGATTAGGACTCCATAGGAGAAAGATGAGACAATCTGCTTCTGTAAAGACTTACAGCCTTGGAAATCCTATGGGGCAGTTCTACTCTGTCTTGTAGGGTTGCTATGACTCAGGGATTAATTGCATTTTTGTGGTTAGGGGCTACGAAAAAGACTAATAGAATTACCCCTAAAAGGCTAATAGAATTACCCCTGTAGGCTTCCTCACAGCCGTCCCACTCTTTGAAACATTATGCATTTGAAACAAGTGCATTATGGGAACTTTGCTAAAAATACTTTCCACTTCCCATTCCCACCCCAATTCTGGCAGTCACTGAATGGAAAAAGATTGTCTTGACCCTGTGGTAGACTGTAGGAATTGTGTTACTCTAATGATCTCCTGTTCTCAAACTTTTTGGTTTCAGGACCCTCTTCCACTGTTAAAAATTATTGAGAACCCCAAAGACCTTTTGTTTGTATAGGTTATATCTATCAATATTTGTTGTTATTGTTCGGTGCCATGGAGTTGGTTCCAGCTCATAGCCACCCTACGTGGGTGTCCAAGGCAGTATCACTACGGAAGTAGATTGCCCCATCTTCCTTCCGAGGAGTGGCTGGTGGGTTTGAACCGCCAGCCTTCTGGTTAGCAGTCAAGTGCCTTAGGCACTATGCTACCAGAGCTCTCAGTGACCCTATGTACAATGGACCAAAACACTGCTTGGTACTGCTCTGTCTTCACAATCATTGTTGCTGTTTTGTCAATTGATCATGTTGAGGATCTTCCTCTTTTTCAGTACTTCTCATATTAGAATGAAAACAGAAAAAAATTTAAAATATTTGTTTTTGATTCATTTAAAATTAATAAATGTATTTTATTATTTAAAAATAACAAACCCACTATATGTTAAGGAGCTCTGGTGGTGCAGTGGTTAAAGTATACAGTTGCTAACCAAAAGCTTGTTGGTTTTAACCCCCCAGCTGCTCTACAGGAAAAAGAAGAGGCAGTCTGCTTCTGTAAAGATTTACAGCCTTGGAAATCCTATGGGGCAGTTATACTTTGTTCTATAGGGTTGCTATGAGCCAGAATCAATTCAATGGCAGAGGGTTTTGGGTTTGGATTTTTTATTATGTGTTAACATAAATAATGTATTTTTATGAAAAATAGCTATATTTTCTAAAACAAAATTTAGTGATAAGAGTGATACTGTTTTGCAGGTCTTTTTAATGTCTGGTTTAATAGAAGTCAGCTGGATTCTCACATCTGGTTCTGCATTTAATCTGTTGCAGTATGTTGTTTTGGTTGAAGCATATGAAGATAATCAGGCTTACGTAGACATGTGTACTTGAAAAAGAGAGGAGTGTTTTAATAGCCTTTACAGATAATTGTGGATGTTCCTCTTTGATAGTATATCAAAACTTAACATGTAGTAGTTTCTTAGGGCTAATTGGGAATCTGAGATCATATCGTTGAGCTTTTCTTACTATGTCACATTCAATCCTTTGGTTTGTTCTTTCACTTTGAATGGATTTTTTTACCCCTGCATGATTTTGTAGCATCATGCATTAGTCATTTGAAAATTAATGGTGTACTGTTATACAGATCTTCCAGAATTTGACTTATTTTTTTATATAATATAAAAAAGTCACATTTGTTAATATCGCCTCCAGAAAAGTCGTTATGAATTGAGAACCTGTCATGCTCATCATGGGAGGTGAGAGTTTTCCAAAATTCTCATTTTTGCTTCATAGTTCAAATTTTATCATTGGCAACAAGTACTGTTAGTTGTTTTCCTTGAAGTGATGGTCTCATTTTGTTCATTTTTAGGAACTTGTCTTTCAAATGCTCAAGAACGAATAGTTGTAGTTTACCTGTCAGTTATTTTAAGTAAAAATGGGGTTCCATAAGAAAAAGACAGCTCTGCCATACAAGTGAATTGCCTGAGCTAACTGCTTTACTTTGGTAGATAGCAGAAGTTCTTTATTCAGATTCCTATGTCATTACAGAGACTGTTAAGAAGATATGACTATACTGGTACAATGACATACACATAGACCAGTGGAATGGAATTGAGAACCCAGAAGTAAATCCATCCGGCTTTGGACAGCTGATCTTCGACAATGGGTCAAAGTCCATTCAGTAGGAAAAGAGTCTCTTTAATAAATGGTACTTTAACAAAACACCTGGATATCTATTTGCATAAAAATGAAAAAGGATCCATACCTCACACCATATGCAAAAACGAACTCAAAATGGATCAAAGATCTAACTGTCATAAATAAAACTATAAAATTCCTGGAGAATGACATAGGGACAAAATTAGGAGGGGTCGCTATGAGTCGGGGCCGACTCGATGGCACATAACAACAACAACAACAACAATTTATTACATGGGACCTCTGGTAGTGTAGTGCCTAAGGCACTTGACTGCTAACCAGAAGGCTAGTGGTTCAAACTCACCAGCTGCTCCTCGGAAGGAAGGTTGGGCAGTCTACTTCCATAGTGATACTGCCTCGGAAACTCAAGGAGGGCTCGCTATGAGTCGGGCCTGACGCGATGGCACATAACAACAACAACAACAATTTATTACATAAATACACTATCAAACATAACTAAAATGTACAAACAACGGGAGATAACTGGGACCTCCTAAAAATGAAATACTTACACTCATCTTCACCAAAAGAGGAAAAAAAACTATAGGGTGGTGACGTAGTGCCTAAGGCATTTGACTGCTAACCAGGAGGCTGGCGGTTCAAACCCACCAGCCACTCCTCGGAAGGAAGGTTGGGCAATCTACTTCTGTAGTGATGCTGCCTTGGAAACTGAAGGAGGGGTTGCTGTGAGTTGGAACTGACTCAACGGTAGTGAGTTTGAATTGAGTACAGACTGGGAAAAAAAAATTGACAGCAGCATATCCAATAAGAATCTAATCTCAAATAATATAGGAAATGTCAACACCTCAACAACAAAAAGAAAACAGTTTACAAAAAAATGGTCAAAGGACTTGAATAGACACTTCAGAGAAGACATTGAGGTGACTGGGAAACACTTGAAGAGACGCTCATGATCATTAGCCATTAGAGACATACAAATAAAAACTATAATGAGATACTATCTTACTCCGATAAGAATGGTGCTGATAATGATAATAATAAAAAAAATAGAAAACAACAAATGCTGGCAAGGTTGTAGGTGGATTAGAACTCTTACACACTGTTGTTGGGACTGTAAAATGGTCCAACCACTATGGAAAATGGTACGGCACTTCAAAAAGCTAGAAATAGAGTTACCACATGACTCAGCAATCCTACTATTAGGCATTTATCCTAGAGAAGTAAGAGAAGTGATATGAATAGACATAGGCACACCTATCTTAGATTGGGAACTCTAGGGAAGCAAAATCAGTGAAATATGTATATACCAAAAAACAAAACCCACTGCCATTGAGTCAATTTGATATAACCCCCATAGGGTTTCCAAGGCTGTAAATTTTTTTTTTTTCAATTTGTTGTGGTGAAAATATGCACAACAGGACATTTCCCAACATAACAACTTCCCCATTTATAGCTCAGGGACGTTGATGACATTTTTCATGTTATGCCACCCTTATTGCTATCATTATCCAAAATAGCCCACTACTATTAGTATAAATCAATACCCTGTAAATAAAAGCTTACCCTTTCCCCCTCCTACCCCTGGTAACCACAAATAATCTTTGGTATATATATATATATGTATATGTATATGTATGTGTGTGTGTGTGTGTATTTCAACCTATCTAGGAATTGAGCCTCCCTTCCCCTCCTATCCCTGGTAACCAACAAAGTTTCCTTCCATGTATAAACTTTTCCTTGACTTTTTACAATAGTGGACTAATACAATATTTGTCCCTCTATGATTGACTTATTTCACTCAACATAATGTCCTCCAAATTCATCTATGTTTTGCAGATTCTACATTATTCTTTAGGGTTGCATATTATTACATTGTATGTATGTACCACAGTTTGTTTATCCATTCCTTGGTTGATGGACACTTAGGTTGTTTCCAACTCTTTGCTTTATGAATAGTGCTGCAGTGGACATGGGTATGTGCAGTGAATTGCTTGATGTGGCCCTTCTAGCCATTGTCCTCCATTCTGTGGTGTTTCGTAAATCCCATTATCCATGCCTGTTTGGGGTGGTGTGGTAGTTAAGGTCAGGTATCAACTTGGCTGGGCAGCTGGTAGTAGTCATTCCCTACAATGACTGGCAATGGACTCTGTGATGGGAT
>NW_006928129.1:0-704 GCF_000298275.1 Orycteropus afer afer
GGGTTTGAACTACCAGCCTTCTGGTTAGCAGTCAAGTGCCTTATGCACTATACTACAAGAGCTCCTTTCAACCAATATAGGAAATGCCAAATGTAGATAGTGAGAAAACATCTCTCCCATCCCACTCCCATATTCCCACTTCACAGAGATAACTACTTTTTATAGTTGGGTACATTCTACTTGCCTATGTATCCATAAAATTTTGAGTCCTTGGGTGTAAGTAGAAGCACTGTGTAGGAGTGTCAGTACAATCCTTTTAAAAAAGCAGCTGGCATGTACCCATTGACCCTTTTTCTCCCTATCCTCCATCCTTATGCCTGAATGACGATAAAGGCCATACCCCATGTGTGGCACAATAGTGAGTTTCAGGTGGTTAAGCAGTTCCTACACAACAAAGACTATTACACAACAGAGATAACAGCAGCTGCTATGCAGGCTGGATACACTGTTAATAGGTTAAGTAAGGAGACAAGGAGCTCCAATGGAGTTAGACAGTTTATCACTTCCAGTACAGCAGACAGCATGAGCATCATGTTTTCATTTTCTCTTGCCCCTCAAGTCCGGTGGAGGCACTGCAGACCAGCCCAAGTAGATTTTGCATACACAATGGATCTGTAGCACAGCTGAGGGACACTGAGCTTAGGAAACCTCCAGACTTATAATGAGACATCTGGAAATTCCGACCAATCGTTGTCCAGCAAGGA
>NW_006928129.1:1909-2958 GCF_000298275.1 Orycteropus afer afer
TCCATTGTATGTATGACATTGTGTGTATAACATTGTGTGTATGACACATTTTGTTTATACATTCATCAGTTGTTTCCACATTTTGGCTATTGTAAGAAGTGCTGCAATGAGCATTGGTGTGGACACACTCACTTTTGAGAGCATTTCTGCAGCGTCCTCACTTTCAGGATTTATCTGAGTTCTTCTTTGGATTATTCTTGCCGGATCCTCAGTCTCTCCATCCTATGTTTCTTGTAAACTTCCTATTACTTTTAATACTTTGATCAGGTTGAGGTGAGTCGTTTTTGGCAGGAACACTTCAGAGGTAGTGGTGAGGATGCACATTGCACCATGCCAGGAGAAGCATAATTTCTGACTCTCTCCCTGCTAGTGACACCAAGATTGATCACTGAGGGTGATGATAGACTGATCCTGCTGGTGTACTGTTACATTTTCCCTTCTGAGACAAGAAAAATTGATTGGTTTCTTGCTATTTTGGCACCAAATGAATGTCCAGTTCCCCATCAACGATTTGCCTGTCTTTGATAGATTTTTTTTTTAAAGTTGTCCTTGAGTCAGTTCTGACTCATGATGACCTCTTGCGTTTCAGACTAGAAGTGCACTACATAGAGTCTTCAATGGCTGATTTTTCAGAAGTAGATTGCCAGGCCTTTCTTCCAAGGTGCCTCTAGGTGAGTACAACCCATCAACCTTTCCATTAGTTGCACAGCTATTAACCATTTGTACCACCCAGGATCCATGTTGTTGTTTTGTTATGTGCCGTCGAGTCATCTCCAACTCATAGTGACCTCATGTACAACAGAACAAAACACTGCCCAGTCCTATGCCAGCCTTATGACCCTGCTATACCCGAGCCCATCATTGCAGTCACTGTGTCAGTCTATCTCATTGAGGGTCTTCCCCTTTTTTGTTGACCCTTCACTTTACCAAGCATGATATCCCTCTCCAGAGAATGGTCCCTTCTGACAACATGACCAAAGTAGGTGAGTCAAAGTCTGGCCATTCTTGCTTCCAAGGAGCATTCTGGCTGCACTTCCTTCCAGGACAGA
>NW_006928129.1:4813-5811 GCF_000298275.1 Orycteropus afer afer
ACGGAGTTGATTGCCAGTCTCATTATGGGGAATAACTACCACTAGCTGCCCAGCCACTCAACCAGGCCCAGCCAAGTTGACACACAAACATAACTACCACACAGGGCAAGTTTCAGAGTCTCTTGTGACATCCATTTTGGTCTTTTCTTCCTTTCTTGTCTTTTTAATGACCTCTTGCTTTCTTCATGGATAATGTTCTTTTATTTACTTACTTACTTATTTTAAGAGCTTGTTTTACATTCAACGTAACACGTACATTTAGTTTCATTCCCCATCCACCATGTCCAACCCTAACCCAGTCTCCTCCCCTCCCTACCCTACAACTCGTCCCCTTAAGAGAAATTAAGGGACTTTGTGAAAACCTGACAAACCCTACAAGAAATACTTAAGGAAGTCATTCTAATAGAGAACCTACAACAGAGATCAACAAAACCAGGATACATGTCATCAATACTAAAGCCAAATAAGAAATTGTTGTTGTTGTTGTTATGTGCCGTCGAGTCAGCCCGACTCATAGCGACCCCTCCTTGGGTTTCTGAGGCAGTATCGCTAAGGAAGTAGATTGCTCCATCTTCCTTGAAGAGTGGCTGGTGGATTTGAACTGCCAGACTTCTGGTTAGCAGTCAAGCACCTTAGGCACTACACTACCAGAGCTCTTCAAAATAAGACCATAAAACATTATCTTAAAAACCAAGGAAATCAATCAGCACACAACAATAGCAACTAACCTATCAGAGGGAATAATACTTCTAGGTACAGACCCTCAAATGGAGAGGAAAGCACGACCATGTCTTCGTAGCACGCACTGTTCTAAAAATGTAGAGACAGGAATACACTCCAAGGTAACCACAGAGAAAAGTAACAATCCCCCTAAGCAAATCCAGAAGGAAGGAAAACATATGGATTTAATAAGCACAAAACCAACAATAAAGAGGAAAAGGGAGAAATCATTATCTAACAAACTGAACTCAGCACAGAAAAGTATATGGACCAAGGAA
>NW_006928130.1:0-1092 GCF_000298275.1 Orycteropus afer afer
GGGAGAAAAAAGAAAAAAAAGATGAGAAAGAAAAAAAAAAAAAGAGCAAGTGAGGAAGAGGGAAGGCCTAAGCAGAAAAAGAAAAAGAGAAGAGAAAAAAAAAAGGGCACAGTACTGGTTCAAGCACTGGTCGCCAAACATGGCTGCAGTGAGAATGTGCTTCACTTTGCAGGAGTATGTATCACCAAATATTAAGGGCAAAAGTGGGCACTACTGAATGTTGAGATGGCCAGGAGCAGGTTATCTGCTCAGTAGGATCAAAAAAATAAATAAAAAGGAGGGAATGAAGAGGAAAAAAAGAAATAAAAGAATAAAACAAGAGGAGGGGACAAGGGAAGACGTAGGAAGAAAGAAAAACATAAGAAAGGAAAAGAAAAGTGGCATAGTACTGGCACAAGCATTAGCCACCAAACACAGCTGCAGAAGGAGCGTAGAGCTCAACCTGTGGAAGCATGCACCACTGTCTGCAAATGAGTGCATGCAAGAGCATGGAGATGGTGAGGGGTAGGCACCCATTCCATGGGATCAAAAAACAATAAAAGAGAAGATGCGGAAGGAAAAACGAAAAGGGTGGGAGAGAGGGACGAACTAAGAAGAAATAAAAAAGCAAAAAGAAAAAAAGGTAGCACATCACTGGTGCTTGAACAATTTCTCTTAGAAAGATCAGCAAGAGGCCGGTCCCCATGAGGCAGAGGTCAAAGATGTCCCAAATGTCCAAACTACCATGCCACTCCATCATTTCAGACATTAACTCCTCCTGCTCCTCCCAGTAATTTCCCCAGTCTTGGGTTCTGTATTTCGCTGTAATGCCTCACAGAACTCACAGACACCCAAGGGTTCATCTCACGTAGTAGTGGCTGAGGCTGGCAGGCTGGCGAGTCCTGGGTCCATGAGTAGGTCTGACGGATCCTCCCAACTCTCGGGGTTTGATGAACCTTGATCAGCAGATCAGATGACGGCTGCTGTCCCACATCCAGAGGTGAGATGAGGATGACCTAAGACACAAAGCCAGAGCAAGAGGAGAGCGAATCTTCCCAGGAGATTCGTAGGTATACCCTCAGGGAAGCTAAGGGTGGTGATTTGAATTATACC
>NW_006928130.1:2577-4273 GCF_000298275.1 Orycteropus afer afer
CCAGAGAGAGATCAAATCTCCTGGGGCACTCCTGGGAAAAGTTCTCCTCCGTGATACAAGGAGGATACTTTTCTCCCTTCCTCCTTCTTCCTATGTGAACATTAGGGATTTTTAAAGCTTGGTTTGCATAGTGCTGTGGCAGCTGTCATATGAACTTGAGGGAAAAAAAGCTACAAGAGAATCACAGAGATGCCAACCTAGCACTCTGACCTGGTATAGTCGAAGAAACTAGCCTGGAACTGCTGCCTTTCAGTCCTCTGGTTAGGTAGGGTTATCACTGAAAACAATTCAAGATACGTTTTCTGTTACATGCAACCAAAACATTCCTAACTCTTCTATGTTGTTGTTGTTGTTGTTATGTGCCGTCGAGTCAGACACGACTCATAGCGACCCCTCCTTGGGTTTCTGAGGCAGTATCACTACAGAAGATGATTGCCTCATCTTCCTTCCGAGGAGTGGGTGGTGAGTTTGAACCGCTAGCCTTCTGGTTAGCAGTCAAGTGCCTTAGGCACTACGCTACCAGAACGCACCCCTTAATCATTAGTAGCTGAACCCAAACCAAAACCTAAACTGCTACCATCGAGTCAATTCCAATTCATAGTGACCCTATAGGACAGAGTAGAACTGCCCCATAGGGTTTCCAAGGCTGCTTTGTAACAGAAGCAGACTGCCCCATCTTTCTCCCACGGAGCAGCTGGTGGGTTCAAACTGCTGATCTTGCAGTTGGCAGCCGCACATTTAACCACTGCGCCACCAGGGCTCCTTAAAAGCAGAAAGAACAGTTAAATAAAAGATACCTTTCCCTTTTTATGGTGATCTTCAATGTCTAAGTGCTTTCACATTCTCACATTCTCCTTTTATCCTGATCCCCTCTGACATTTAGTGCCCATTCCCACAAGTCTTGGTATCTCCCTTAACATCTCTCCTCTCACTGCTGTTCTTGAATCTCAGGTCTGGCCTAACTTGTCGATAGAACTCATCTCATCTTTCTTGATTTCCATAGAGTAACATTCACCAAAGACATTTGTCTGTGGAGTTGATTTTACTTCAGGTTTAAGTTTATACCACAACAAGACTCCAAAACTTAAAATTGAATCTCAGACATTTTTATTCTTAAAAATATTTAGGCCACACCTCCATGCTGTTTAGCCGTGTTGCTTGCCTTCTAGGACTCCTTGCTTCCCTAATTTGGGGATCCTCATCTCAGAGTCCCCTTGAAATCATTCCCCCTGTTGTAGTTTGCAGTCTTTTAAGTCTCCACCTCTATCTAGGTGGGCAGCCACCTCCGCATATTATTATTCTGCATTTTGTTATAAAATTGGCCAAACACTCCACTGGCAGAGGTTTTGAAATCTCCATCCTTGCCTCCTCCTTCACTCCACAGCCCATGATGGAAAGAGCTAAGAGATTGAGTTCTCCAGTGCTCTGGATTATGACACCCACTTTAGAAGGGAGAAGTGGATACAGTTCATTTGGTTTTAAATAACATTTTGTTGTTGTTGTTGATTTCAAAATATTACAGTTGAGAAGGACACCGTGATAATGTATTGGAAAGAGCATAGAATTTGAACTTGGCAGACCTAGATTTCAAGCTAACTGCCATTATTGTTGTGTGCCGTTGAGTCAACTCCAACTCATAGTGACCCCACGTGACAGAGTAGAACTGCCCCATAGGGTTTTCTAAGCTGTAATCATT
>NW_006928130.1:5805-6304 GCF_000298275.1 Orycteropus afer afer
TGAGTATTGTCTGTGAGTTCTGTGTAACCATTGCAATGAATTACTGAACCCAGCAGACAAGTAGTGAGTACTGTGGGATAGAGTTTGGTGCGAAAACTAGTAAAAGGCTAGAGGGTGGCAGCATGTCTGGTCACATAGGAATAAGCCTTAGGCTGCTGATGGTGATTCTGTCTTTCTCTTGAGAAGTTACAGGTCACAAGTTGCCACTTCCATGCCCTTTTCATAATGTTGTACTATGTACATGCAATATTTGTTAAAAATAGAAGCTAAATTAATTTTTTGAAGGTGGCACAGTGGTTAAGTGTTCAGCTTCTAACCAAAAGGTCAGTACTTCAAACCCACCAGCCATTCCGTGGGAGAAAGATATGGCAGCCTGCTTCCATAAAGATTGCTGTTGTTGTTGTTAGGTGCCTTCCTGTCAGTTCAGACTCACAGTGACCCTATGTATAACAGGACAAAACACTGCCCGGTCCTGCGCCATCCTAACAATCATTGTTAT
>NW_006928131.1:0-769 GCF_000298275.1 Orycteropus afer afer
TTGTAAGCTCATTTTACTTTGGATATGTCCGTTGCTGTGGTTTCTGGGTTATGTTATCTTGTGTATTAATGGTCGGTTGTTATTTGTTATTTTCTAAAGAGATCTTTTGCAGCAGACTTGCCCAATGCAGTATATCACTTGATTTCTTGACTGCTGTTTCCATGGGTGTTGATTGTAGATTCAACTAAAATGAAATCCTTGACAACTTCCATCTTTCCTCTGTTTATCATAATGTTGCTTATTGGTTCAATGTGAGGAATTTTGTTTTCTTTATGTTGAGGTATAATCCATACCGAGAACTGTACTCTTTCATTTTCATTAGTAAGTGCTTCAAATCTTCTTCACTTTCAGCAAGCAAGGTTGTGTCATCTGCGTATTGCAAGTTGTTAATGAGTCTTTGGAGATAGTAAAGAATTTTAATAGTTATGAAATAGGATTGTAGCCTGAGAATGTACTCTTCCTCCTTTTTTTAAAACCTAAGAACCCTTGATTAAAATGAAAATTTATGCAAAAGCCCAGATGAAAATGAAGCTCTTTGGTAGTATACATGTGGGAGGGTTCTTCTCTCCCACTAACAGTCCAACCTGTGGCTCCACATATTTCACTCTTCTTGTTCCCTCTGCCTGTTCACATAACCATCTAGGCAATTCCTACTGTCTTCCCCCCCCCCCCAAGTGTCAGTACCTGATCTATGGTAGTTAAGGTTATGTATCAAAATTGGCTGGGCCTGGTTTTGAGTGGCTGGGCAGCTAGATGTAGTTTATTTTCC
>NW_006928131.1:1529-6273 GCF_000298275.1 Orycteropus afer afer
GTTCCTTTTCAGCTCAGGTGCCTACCTGTTCCTCCCAACATCCTATGTATACTTCTCTTACAGCTTTTATCCAGCTACATCAGTGGTTTTCAAGCATTGTCTCAGGAGCCTTGGGCAATCTGGCTTTTCTCTGACTTTGATATCCCATTCCAGTATCCTGACAATATTTTAGCAGATCCCCTAAAGCTTGACATTAGAGGATCTGGGATCCAGAGCCCTAATCAAAGGATTGGCCTTTGAGAACCAACAGGGAAAGAAAAATAGTACAGATACAGATAGGCTTGTAGATTGTGATAGGCACATCAGTGCACTCCAGTTACTATGCTTCATTATAGAAAGAAAAGGCTGTGCCATTAACTGAAAGAGGGGTAAGAGAGGACAGATGAGAAGTGAATAGACAGATTGAAATAGTCTTAGAGGTGGAGGTGGGGGTGACTGGATGATAGGTGGACAGAGTGGACTGATGGGCTTATTAGAGAAATGTAAGAACATTGTTTAGCAATTGTGTCCTAGTGGAGTTTGTTAACAATGACTTTCTGATGACATTGATATGCTAGGTTTTGTGACACCCCCAAATACTCAACTGTAACAGTAATACCATCTGCTTGGGTATAAAGCACTGAATTAGAATAAGGTTGAGGTGGGTCAGCTCCTGTTGAATTTTATCAGGGCAGTGTGTTAGAATCCAGGTCTGCCATGTACTAGCTCGTGACCTTGGATAAGTTATGTAACCTCTCCATGTCTTAGTTTCCTCATCTGGAAAGTGGAAATAAAAGTAGTAGATATCTCATGGGGTTGCTTTGAAGATTAAGTAAGTTAGTGCTTGTAAAGCATTCAGACAAGTCCTACCACAAAGGAAGTATATACAGTAAAACCTGTGAAAGTCAAAAACCGTGGAAAGCAGAAATCTGTCAGGAAAGGAAAACTCAAATATTTTCCACTAATAGAAAATGGTAGAAAAGTGGTGACTGCAGCCTCTCAAAGGCAGAATACTTGCGAGACCTAGTAAAACAAGGCAGTTCTGTTGAGTTCCTGCTCTCAGGTGTCAGTGTATATAACTCTTCAAAATATGTCCTTCTTCTAATGCCGTATGACTGTTTCTTTATCGTCACCTTTATTGCTGTTATCTCAAAGTTAAACCTTTACCATAGGCTTGGTTGAACTAGTCCTTTACACATTTTTTGTTGAAGTGGGAACTTTTTCATGAGGCTTGCATATCTGTGCTAATTACTTGGAAAAGTATATTTTAAGTGTTTGCCTTTATGAATTTGATTTCAGCTGTTAAACGTTTAATGAAAGAAGCGGCAGAATTGAAAGACCCAACAGATCATTACCATGCACAGCCTTTAGAGGTTAGTAGCTATGTCTGTATTCTGTGAATTTTAGTTCTTTAATATTGATGACAAATTCTTTAAACTTGTTTTTTTATTGCTTCAAGTCATTATTGAAGTATTTGATATGATATATTGATACATTTTATTCCTTATGTTTCATTAGCCATTCAGAATGACTGAAGCAGATTTCCAGTTTCTATAAAATGGGTCTCAGATGCTAAATTGGCATTAGGTTTTGAGTATGAGGGAGTGAAAGTGGAAAAACCCCAGACTCTTTACAGTTTGGAAGGCCTAGCCTCTCGAGGGCACTCTGCAGCCAGCCCAGGCTTTTTGCACAGTTGTCTTCAGCCCTTATCAATCTTCTCATCTGTAAAATGAGAGTATTTAAATATGCTCAGTGTAATTTTCATAGTAATAGTGAAAATAAAATGTAATAATGTATGTGTAAGTATTTTGCAAACTATAAACTACTTGGTAACTGAAGATAATATTAGTAGCATATGTATTAATATTACTATTTATAAATAAGTTCTATTTACTACTATTTATAAATAAATCTTTTAAAAGATTGGTTAAAGTAATCAAAGTTTATGGTAATAATTTAACTATATTATCACTAATTGGTGTCATCCAAGGATTAATTTCCAATTTAATTAAATCTGTACTCTTTTTTATGAATACATAACAGCACTAAAAAGTTTTTAATGTATCTGTTAAAAAAAAGATTTTGGCTCTTATGGAAACATTAAAGCTAGATTAAATAGCAAACCAACTATTATTTTAGAAACTGATTTTATACATTAGAAACTGTTCCAGCAGTAATAGAAAACATTTAATTTTTCTGGCCTAGTACTATTTCTAATATTCATATTGGTACACGTGATCAAACATTAATATTGATGAATCCTTATTAGTCTTTGTTTTTCCTCAGGATAACCTTTTTGAATGGCACTTCACTGTTAGAGGACCCCCAGATTCTGATTTTGATGGTGGTGTTTATCATGGACGAATAGTACTGCCACCAGAGTATCCCATGAAACCACCAAGCATTATTCTACTAACGGTAAGAATTATTGGCTTTTTGGCATGCTTATGGCTTAACTCTTCATGGTGACTGCAAAGTATAATTGTATTCATTTTCATTAAGAAACAAGGTCAAGCTTTATTATAATTTTCCTTTTGGAGTCCAGGCTCTTACCTCAAAAAATAATTCCTAGGAAACTGTTGCATCTGAGAACTACTAATGATACTAATGATTATGTCCGTATCGTGGCGTCATTGTTAGGATTCGATGAATTAATGTATCCAAGTGGTTGGCACAATATCTAGCATAAGATAAGTATTCAATAAATAGTATGTAATGTTATTGTAGGAGCTCTGGTAGCATAATGCCTAAGGTACTTGACTGCTAACCAGAAGGCTGGCGGTTCAAACCCACCAGCCAGTCCTGGAAAGGATGATGGGGCAATCTACTTCCGTAGTGATACTGCCTCAGAACCACAAAGAGGGTTTGCTATGAGTTGGATCTTCCTCAACGGCACACAATAACAACAACAACAACAACGTTATTGTAGAAGCCTTGGTGGTGCAATGCTTTAGCATTAAGCTGCTAACTGAAAGGTTGGTGGTTTGACCCCACCCAACAGGTACATGGGAGAAAGACCTGGTAATCTGCTTCTGTAAAGATAACAGCTAAAAACAAAACGTATATGAATTGTTAAATGGAAAGCCAGTTTGCTCTGTAAACTTTCACCCAAATTGCAATTTAAAAAAAAAAAAAAAAGGATCACAGCCTAGAAAACCCTATGGGGCGTTTCTACTCTGTCCTGTAGGGTTTTTATGAGTCAAAATGAACTTGCTGACACACAACAGTGTTATTGTGCCTGTAGCAACATATCTTCTTCAACTTCTTACCTTTCTTACCCTTTCTTTGCTTGGTTTCTTCATCTTTAAAATGAGGATAATAACAATATTTACCTCATTGAATTGATGTGAGATTACGTTAGTCATTTCTTAGAACTGGGTTTGACATAGTCCTCAATAAATGTTAGCTATTTTTATTACTATTTATATCTCAGAATTTCTGTCCATCTTCACATGTTTTTATCCTTTATGTGAAGAAAACTTATTGTTGCTTTTTTTTTTTTTCTGGGACCTTGTTCTTTCAGTAAATTTTTCTTTTCTTAAGCTTTCCTCATTTCTTTTCATTTATAAGTATGTTTAATTCTCTAACCTTAAAAAGCAAAACCAAAACACAAAACTTCAGTGTCTCAGTTGCCACCTCAACCTGTTAGCCTGTTTTTCTCTTATATCCTTCAAGCTATATGCCTTCTAGCTGAGCCTGTGGTGGCGTGGCTTCCACAGGTTGTACTCTGTGGAAACCTGCTCACTACACCAATCTCAGAGGCCAGTTGGAGAAATTCCACTGCCTCTCTGTCTTCATCATGTTCCATCTAAGTTAAGTGTTTGACACATATAAGGAGCAAATGGTGAATTAAAAAGTATTCATCAATAAATACTGAATCAGTGCCTCTTTTACCTATGTTTGGTAAAGTGGACAGAACATTAGCTTTAGAGCCAATAGACCTGCATTCTGAGCATTACTCTTTCTGCTACATCACAGGCAGATTATACAATCTCTCTGAAATTCCATTTCCTTGTCTGTCAAAGGGATGTTATGTGTGATAAATACAATCACACTATAAGGTTTCTGGCATATATAACTGCTTAACAAATATTAAGTGTTACTGAGAATTGTTAATGCTGGCATGGAGCAGGATCCTGGAGGCACCCCACTATGAAAGGAGTTACTCCTTTTAGTTAGTTCATGGAGAGGGAAAGGGGCTGATACATGGGAAAGTTGGGGCAGGAGCTGTTTACCAACAAGTATGGAAATATTTAAAAGTTAACCGGTGGTATGGCCATGTTTAGCACAGTGCCTGAAAGTCAGTCCTGCCCTCCTGATGTTCAGCGTTGTATTTTTTTGTGGTTCTCTTACTCTCTTTTGAAATGTCTTCTCCAGCCTTCATTCAACAAGTATTTCTCAAACCCATGTTATGTACCAGCCCTGGGGGTGTGGCTGAGGGCAGGAAGTCTGCCCATCGGGAGCTTATATTTTAACTTTATGCCTTTCTTTCTCATCCTTTGCCTAAGTAAGAATATTCTACAAGTTCAGATTTTAGTTCTTGTCTATTTTTCTAGAAATGGCTTCAGTGAATTACTTTTGTGAATACAGCTGCCAGATCTCTCTCTGTACCTTCTGGTGTCAGCCTACCTACCTGCTGTCATTGTCAACATCAAGACATCAGATCCATGTTCAAAACTGAAATAATTCTCTCTGACCTTCCTTTTCTGTGTTTCTATCTTATTAAATAGCATCATCTTTCTTTTTCTCTTTTTTTTTTTTTTTT
>NW_006928132.1:0-509 GCF_000298275.1 Orycteropus afer afer
AGGCAGTATCACTATGGAAGTAGGTTGCCCTATCTTCCTTCCAAGGAGTGGCTTGTGGGTTTGAACCACCAGGCTTCTGGTTAGGACCATAAATAAATAAATAAAACCACATAAACAAACAGGAACAATTTCAAAAAAAGAAAAAGAAAAAAAGAAAGAAATGCAATAAATAATAAGAAAAAAATTATATATATATGGTAGCATAGTACCTAAGGCTTTTGACTGCTAACCAGAGGGCTGGTAGAGGGCTGGTGGTTCAAACCCACCAGGCACTCCTTGGAAGGAAGGTTGGGCAATCTACTTCTGTAGTGATATCACCTCGGAAACCCAAGGAGGGGTCTCGACGGCACACAACAACAACAACAACAAATATATATATATTGAAACAAAACAAAAAAAGGGGTAAAAGAAAGATAAGAAGAAAAAAGAGAATTATAAAAGAAACAGCCACAATATCTGGGGAGGGAGGAATGAGAGAAAAGAGCAAAAGTAAAAGAATAGAGAAAACT
>NW_006928132.1:1709-3047 GCF_000298275.1 Orycteropus afer afer
TGTTACCAAGCATGATATCCTTCTCCAGGGAATGGTGCCTTCTGACAACATGACCAAAGTAGGTCAGAAGTCTATCCATTCTCACTTCCAAGGAGCATTACAGCTGCACTTCTTGCAGGATAGATTTCTTAGTTCTTCTCAAAGTCCATGGTACTTTCAGTATTCTTAGCCAAAACCACAACTCAGAAGCATGAACTCTTCTTCGGTCTTCCTTATTCATTGTCTCAAATGGATATGAAGCGATTGAAAATACCATGGCTTAGGTTAAGGCCACTTTAATCTTCAGAGAGACATCTTAGCTCTTCAGCACTTTAAAGAGGTCTTTTCAGAAGATTTTCCCAGAAGAATACACCATCTGATTTCTTGAATGCTGCTTCCATTGATGTTGATGGTAGAACCAAGTAATCTGAAATGTTTGACCACTTCAATCTTTTCTCCTTTTATTTTGATGCTGCTTACAGGTCCAGTTGTGAGGTATTTTGTTTCTTAATGTTGAGGTGCAATTCATACTGCAGACTATAGTCTTTAATCTTAATCAGTAAATGCTTCAAATCATCTTCACTTTCAGCAAGCAAAGTTATGTTCTCTTCATATTGCAGGTTGTTAATGAGTTTTCCTCCAATCTTGACACCCCATTCTTCTTCATATAGTTCAGCTTCTCAGATTATTTGCTCAGCATACAAATTAAATAAGTATGGTGAAAGGATACAACCCTGATGCACTCCCTTCTTGATTTTAAACCATGCATTATCCCTTTGTTCTACTCAAATGATAGCCCCTGTTCTATGTGCAGGTTCTTTATGAGCAAAATTAAGTATTCTGGAATTCCCCTACTTCTCAATGTTATCCATAATTTATTAAGATACACACAATTAAATGCCTTTGCAGAGTCAATAAAACACAAGTAAACTTCTCTCTGGTATTCTTTGCTTTCAGCCAAGACCCATCTGACATCAGCCATGGTATCTCTCACTCTATGTCTCCTTCTGAGTCCAGCTTGCATTTCTGGAACTTTTCTGTCAATATACTGCTGCAACCATTTTTGAATTATCTTCAACAAGATTTTACTTGTGTGTGATATTGAAGATATTGTTTGATAATTTCCATATTTTTGTGAGATCATCTTTCTTTGGGATGGGTACAAATAGGGATCTCTTCCCATCAGTTGGCTAGGTAACTGTCTTCCAAATTTCTTGTCATAGATAAATGAGTGCCTCCAGTATGGCATCCATTTGTTGAAACCTCTCAATGGGTATTTTGTCAATTCCTTGGGCTTTGTTCTTCACCAATTCCTTCAGTGCAGCTTCAACTTCTTTCAGTACCATTGGTTCTTGACCA
>NW_006928132.1:3617-5531 GCF_000298275.1 Orycteropus afer afer
ACACTCTGTTCAAGTGAAAATTTTAGAGTCTCTTCTGACATCCATTTTTTGTTTTTTCTTCCTTTCCTGTCTTTATGACCTTTTGCTTTCTTCATGGACGATGTTCTTAATATCATCCCACAATTCCTCTGGTTTTCGGTGATTGGTTTTCAATACATCAAATATGTTCTTTAGATGGTCTCTAAATTCAGGTGGGATAGAATCAAGGTCATATTTTGGCTCTTGTGAACTTGTTTTAATTGTCTTCAACTTCAACTTGCACTGGCATATGAGCTGTTGATGGTCTATTCCAGTCAGCTCCTTGCCTTGTTTGAACTGAAGATATTAAGCTTCTCCATTGCCCATTCCCACAGGTGTAGTCAATCTGATTTCTGTGTATTCCATCTGGTGAAGTCCATGTGTATAGCCACCATTTATGTTGTTGAAAAAAAGCTATTTGCAATGAATAAGTCTTTGGTCTTGCAAAATTCTATCATGTGATCTCCAGAATCATTTCTATTACCTAATTGATATTTTCCAACTACTGGTGATTCTTCTCTGTTTCCAAGTTTTGCATTCCAATCACCAGTAATAATTCCCACATATTGATCGTATGTTTAGTCAATTTTAGATTGCAGAAATTGGTAAATATCTTCAATTTCCTCCTCTTTGACTTTGGTGATTGGTGCAAAAATTTGAATAATAGTAGTATTAAATGGTCTTCCTTATAGGCATATGGTCATTAACCTATCACTGAGAGCATGGTACTTCAGGATAGATCTTGAAACACTCTTTGTGATGATGAATCCCACACCATTCCTCTTCAATTTATCATTCTCGGCATACTAGATCATATGATTGTCTGATTGAAAATGGCCAAAATCAGTCCATTTTAGCTCACTCATGCCTAAAATACTGATCATTATGCATTCCATTTCATTTTTGACAACTTCCAATTTTCCTAGACTCATACATCATACTTTCCACATTCTGATAATTAATGGATATTTAATGTTTTCTGGTACTATATCAGACAGTGTTTCACTGCTATTCATAATGTTTTCATTGGCCAATTCTTTGAGAAGTGGATAGCCTCTTCCTTCTTCTGAGTCTGTCTCAGTACAGAACTCCACTGAAACTTGTCCACCAGGGTGACACTGCTAGTATTTGAAATACTATTGGCTTAGTCTCCAGCCTCACAGCAACATGCAAGCCACCACAGTATGACAAATAGACAAAGAAGCAGTGGGTTGTTGTTAGATTCTATTAAATGTGTTCTGATTCATGTTGGTATTGTAGTTATGTGCTGTCGAGTCAGACCCAACTCATAGTGACCCCTCCATGGGTTTCCAAGGCTGTATCACTATGGAAGTAGATTGCCCAACTTTATTTCCAAGGAGTGGCTGGTGGGTTTGAACCACCAGCCTTCTGCTTAGCATTCAAGTGCCTTAGGCACTACGCTACCAGAGTACTACTGTTTTGACTCATACCAACTTCATTGACAACAGAAAAAAAAAAACCACTATTAATCCTAAGCCATCTCACAATTGTTGCTATGTTTGAGCCTATTATTCCAGCCACTGTGTCAATTCATCTCATTGAGGGACCACCTGTTTTTTGTTGTCCTTCCACTTTATCAAGCAAGATGTTCTTCTGCAAAGATGTGTCCCTCCTGATAACACTTCTATATTGCACTCAAGGCTTGAGTTTTTCTTCAGTTCTTTCAGCTTCAGAAATACTGAGGGTCTTCTTCCCTTTTGGTTTTCTAACTGCAGTTCTTTGCACATTTCCTTATAATACTTTGTCTTCTCAAGCTGTCCTCTGAAATATCCTGCTCATCTTTTATTTAATAATTTCTTCCATTTGCTTTAGCTATTCTCTCTTCAAAAGCAAGTTTCAGAGTCTTTTCTGACATCCATTTTGGTCTTTTTTTTT
>NW_006928132.1:5872-6377 GCF_000298275.1 Orycteropus afer afer
TTCTTTGAGAATTTACTTATAAATATTTGAGGAAAGATTTATCTAAATATATAGCAGCATCATTATGTATATCATTCATTTCTGTGTCTGTTAAGAAAGAAATTGAAGTTGAAGTTGTAAGCAATTTCATTCTACTTGGAATAACACCAGCAATTTCATTCTACTTGGAATAACAATAAACATCCATGGAAGCAGTAGTCAATAAATTAAACAACATATTGTATTGGGAAAATCTACTGTGAAGACTTTTTTAAGGTTTTTAAAAATAAAGATGTCATTTTGATGACTAAGATGCATCTGACCTAAGTTATATAGTTTGTCAATTGCCATATATATATATATATATATATATATATATATATATATGAGAAAGCTTGAAAATGAAGAAGAAATAGAAGAATTGATGCATTTGAATTGTGCTGTTGGTAAAGAATATTAAACATATTACTGAGTTCCAGAAAAAGAAACAAATGAGTCTTAGATGGAATACAAACAGAATGTTTCC
>NW_006928133.1:0-566 GCF_000298275.1 Orycteropus afer afer
AAAAATAAAAATAAAGTATCCATAAGCCTACATGACCCACTACATCCTCCTGTGCCTTGTTGAAGAGCAATTTGAGCTTCTTGACTTCTAGTTCCTTCTACTCCCATGTCTTAAGGCATTGCCCTGTTTGGGGATACTGCATGTCTGTTCAGTCATTCATTTATCCATTCAATGTTTAAGTCTCAAGCCTCACCTTAGTCAGCCTTCTCCCTTTTTTGTAACAACTTTGTTCAGGTGCAATTTACACAACATAAAATTTGCTCGTGTCAAGTATACAATTCAGTGGATTTTAGTTTATTCACAGAGGCGTGTGACCACCACAGTCTGTTTGGGGAGCATCACCATCATTCCCCAGGAAGCCTCATGCCATCTGCAGCCACGCCCTATCCCCAGCCCACACCTCAACCCCTTGGCAACCACTAATCTGCATTCTATCTCTAGGGACTACAAATTTTCTTGACATTTCATTTAAGTGGGATCGTATAGCCTGTGACCTTTCGTGTCTGGCTTCTTTCGCCCAACATGATGATATTTCTGACTTTCATCTATGCTGTACCAGTCTTCTT
>NW_006928133.1:1476-2959 GCF_000298275.1 Orycteropus afer afer
CTATATTAGCTCCTCTGGGTCACAGACTGGCACAGAAGGCCTCCCAATCTCTCCTGCCCTCTGCACTCTCCTTGTCTCTGGTCCTTGCCCTGCAGACCCTCCTTGCTGCACCCCTTCTCCCTTGGCTGCCTCTGCATGTGTGTTCCACCCTCACACACACACCCTGCACTGGGAAGCCCTTTGACCTCTTGTCAATGACTGCTCCCACTCCCTGCTTTCCGATTTGCCTCCATCAGAGTTTTCCTGTGCAGCCTCCAGGGCAGCTTCAGGCAGAGTTCACTTTCCTCTGGAGCCGGCCCAGGTGGGCACCCCAGCAGAGGGATGGAATGAATGAATGACATTGTTCATTCAAGCATTCAAGAATGCTTATATATGCAAAAACTGGTATTTATTAGCATTTGATTGAAATCACTTGGTTGTTTGTGTGAGTCTTCAAGATTAATCATCAAGGGAGCCTGCAGGTGCCAAACACCAAGCAACCAGACACTGAAAGGGAATCCACAGTTCACCAAACCAGTAATGATCTTGCTTTTTCTAGTGACTTCTGCCTTCCCTGGCAGAAAACCCATCCTGAAATTCCTCCCTGTGCCAGCACTTCCTATGTGTTGTCTCACTCACTCCTACAAGTGCAGCAGCACTGCCATTCCCATTGTACAGGTGAGTAAGCAGAATCAGAGAGGTGAAGTGACTTGCCTGAGGTCACACAGTCAGGAAACAACCAAAGCAGGATTGGTTCCAAGGACTGATTGTCTACCAGCCAGCAATCTTTTCACACCCTAGGCTGCTCCCAGATACAGTTTAACTGTGTGTAAATTTCACACCCTGGGCAGCTCCCAGATACAGTTTAACTGTGTGTAAATTCACACCCTAGGCTGCTCCCAGATACAATTTAACTGTGTGTAAATTTCACACACTAAGGTGCTCCCAGATACAGTTTAACTGTGCGTAAATTTCACACCCTAGGCAGCTCCTAGATACAGTTTAACTGTGTGTAAATTTCACACCCTACGCAGCTCCCAGATACAGTTTAACTGTGTGTAAATTTCACACACTAAGGTGCTCCCAGATACAGTTTAACTGTGTGTAAATTCACATACTAGGCAGCTCCTAGATACAGTTTTATTGTGTGTAAAGTTCGCAGGCTAGGCTGCTCCCACATACAGTTTAACTGTGTGTAAATTCCACACACTAGGCTGCTCCCACATACAGTTTAACTGTATGTAAATTCACACACTAGACTGCTCCCAGATACTGTTTAACTATGTATAAATTCCACACACTAGCTGCTCCCAGATACAGTTTAACTGTGTGTAAATTCACATGCTAGGCAGCTCCCGGTTGGGCAATCTCCTTCCATAGTGATACTGCCTCGGAAACCCAAGGAGGGGACGCTAGGAGTCGGGTTCGACTTGACAGCACATAACAACAACAACAACAGGCAGCTCCTAGATACAGTTTAACTGCGTGTAAATTCACACACTAC
>NW_006928133.1:3779-6169 GCF_000298275.1 Orycteropus afer afer
TTTTTTGTTTTTTAAAACCCTGGAGTCATTTGCACTGCGTGGTTAGGAGAATTCTGAAAGCATTTTAAGCAGTAGGCTTCTTGCATTACGTACTATATCCAGTGGCTGTTGGCCTAGCCATGAACAAAATCTCAGCTCAGTCTCTCCATTCCAGTAGTAAAGCCAATTTCAAGTTAGCCTACCATGGAGGTTTGAGTGGGAGGGAGCTGGAGTCCTTTCTCAAAGGCAATGCTTACAGAGTAAAATCTGAACTTGCTGACATCACAGGCCAGGTTTCCAAGTTAGATGTGTCTCCTTGTGCTGGAGACTCAATGCCCTGCCAAGTATCCACCTTTGAGGATTTCAGCCCCCAGGGATGCTTTGCTGCTCCCTGGTACTACTGGGTGTCAACTTTCTTAGACCAAGATAAAATCAACCAAGCACTCCCAATCCTAGTTCTTGCCAAACAACTGCTCAGACTTTTTATTAGAACTGAAACCAGACAAATGGCTTCTGTTTGCTTGGCTCCCAAGGAGGAAAGAGAGGGCATGAGAGACAGGCGGTGAGAGTGTCCAACTTGGGCAGAGGGGGGGGATGCAAGGCAGCCCTGAGGATTGCCAATTTAGCAGATGCCTGAACACTTGACTCAAAACCATTAGAGACATGCCAGTTTCTTTCTGCCAAAAACAGAGTCCTCCCTTAGTCAATATCTGCAGGGACATGGTTGTGATGAATGGGCGCTGTGTTTTGTGATGGCCATATCCATTTTACTCAGTTGGGGCAGCCAAAGTGCCCAAGTCACAGTGACTCTAGGGATGACAGAACATAGCACTGCTCAGTCCTGCACCATTCTCAGAAATCTGAGCCCATTGTTGAAGCCACTGTCAATCCATCTCCTTGAAGATCTTCCTCTTTTTCGCTCACCTTCTCCTTTACCAAGCACCATGTCCTCCTCCAGGGATTGGTCCCTCCTCAAAACGTCCCAAGTACATGAGATGATGTCTCACCATCCTTGCTTCTAAGGAGCATTCTGGCTGTACTTCTTCCAAGACAGACTGCTTCATCCTTCTGGCAGTCCATGCTATATTCAATACTCTTCACCCACACCATAATTCAAAAGCACCAACTCATCTTCAGTCTTCCTTATTCATAGCCCAGCTTTCACATGCATTTGAGGTGATTGAAAATGCCATGGCTTGGGTCAGGAACACCTTAGTGCTCAAAGTAACATCTTTGCTTTTTAACACTTTAAAGAGGTCTTTTGCAGCTAATTTGCCCAACACAATACATTGTTTGATTTCTTGACTGCCACTTGAATGAGAATTGATCGTGGATCCAAGTAAAATGACAATTTCAATCTTTCTCCATTTATTATGATGTTGTTTATTGGTTCAGTTGTGAGGATTCCCACCCCACCCCACCCCCCAATGTTCAGGTGTGTAATCCGTACTGAAGGCTATGGTCTTTGATCTTCATCAGTAAGTGTTTCAAGTCACCTTCACTTTCAGCAAACCAGGTATGTCATCTGCATATTGCAAGTTGTTAATGAGCCTTCCTTCAATCCTAGTGCAGTATCCTTGTTCATATAGTCCAGCTTCTCGGATTATTTGCTCAGCATACCAATTTGATAAATATGGTGAAAGTTACAACCCTGACACCCAATTTCCTGATGTTAAGCCATGCAGTAGAACTTTGCTCTGTTTGCATGACTGCATCTTGGTCTACATACAGGTTCCTCATGAGCAAAATTAATGTTCTGAAATTCCCATTATTCACAATGTTATCCATAATTTGTTATGATCCATGCAGTTGAATGCCTTTGAATAGTCAATAAAACATCTGTAAACATCCTTCTGGTACACTCTGCTTTCAGGTAAGATCCTTCTGACATTAACAATGAAAGCCTTCATTCCATGCCCTCTTCTGAATCCACCTTGCATTTCTGGAAGTTGCCTGTCAATATACTGCTGCAACAATTTATGAATTATCTTCAGCAAAATTTTACTTGTGTGTGATATTGATATGTTATTCTATAATTTCTACATTCTGTGGGATCACCTTTCTTTGGAATGGGTACAAGTATGGATTTCTTCCAGTTAGTTGGCCAGGTAGCCATCTTCCAAATTACTTGGCATAGATGAGTAAGTGCCTCCAGGGTGGCATCTGTTTGTTGAAACATCTCAGTGGGTATTCTATCAACTCCTGGAGCCTTTTCACCAATTCTTTCAATGCAGCTTTGACTTCTTCCTTCCATACCATTGGTTGTTGGTCATATGCAACCTTCTGAAATAGATGAACATCAACCAATTCCTTTCAGTACAGTGACTCTGTGTATTCCTTCCATCTTCTTTTAATGCTTCCTGCATCATTCAATATTTTCCCATAGAATCTTTCAATATTGCAACTCAAGG
>NW_006928134.1:0-462 GCF_000298275.1 Orycteropus afer afer
TTATGTCCTCTTGTGTATTAATGGTCAGTTGTTGCTTGTTGTTATTGGTTCTCTGTTCAAAGGACTCCTTTTAGTATCTCTTGTAAGGTTGGTCTAGTTTTAATAAATTCCCTTAGTTTCTGCTTATCAGGAACTCTCCTAATTTCACCATCATATTTGAGGGACAATTTTGCCACGTATATATTTTGTGGTTGGAAATTTTTCTATTTCAGGATTTTATATATACCA
Organism: Orycteropus afer afer; assembly: GCF_000298275.1. Taxonomy (NCBI): domain Eukaryota; kingdom Metazoa; phylum Chordata; class Mammalia; order Tubulidentata; family Orycteropodidae; genus Orycteropus; species Orycteropus afer. The sequence goes on from NW_006928134.1 coordinate 229, forward strand.
TCCCTTGCCTTATCACTTGAATGGTTTCTGCTGAGAAATCAGAGATTACTCTTACTGGTTGTCCTTTGTAAGTAACTTTTTGTTTTTTCCATGCTGCTTTCAGGATTCTTTCTTCGTCTTTGGTTTTGATGAGTTTGATGATGATATGTCTTGGTGATTTTCTTTTGGGGTCTGTCCTGTTTGGGATTCCTTGGACTTCCTGAATGGATATATTCTCATCTTTCATCATATCAG
>NW_006928134.1:809-5131 GCF_000298275.1 Orycteropus afer afer
TGGGCAATCCTACTTCTGTAGTGATACTGCCTCAGAACCCAAGAAGGGGTCACTATGAGTTGGGTCCAACTCAATGGCACATAACAACAACAACAACATTGTATTACATTTGGCATCTTTTACCCCATAGACAGGCTGAACATTTTCAAAATCATCTAGCTTGTCCCTTTACATTTACCAGTTTTTCCCTCAATTTATTTATTTTTTCTCATGTTTTAGTATAAGCAGAAATAAGAAATCAGCCATCACCTTCAACATTTTGCTCAGAAATCTCTATAGTTGTATGCATGTCCAGGTTTATCACTTACAAATTCTGCTGTCCATAAAACTGCAGGACACAATTTCATTAATTTTCTTGCCACCACATAATGTTAATTCTCCTTCCCTCAGTTTCCAAAGACACATTTTTCATTTCCAAATCCTCGCCAGCAGTGTTCTTAATTTCCAGATTTCTGACAACAGTCTGTTCATGGTCACTTAAGTTTTCTTTAGGGTAACTTAGGTTTTCTTCATAACGCCCCTTACTGCCTTCTGAGTTCTCAACAGTTACATCTTTGGTACCCATATTTCTACCAGGAAACTGTTTGAAGCAATTTACGTCTTTTCTATCATACTCCTCAAAATCCTTCCAGCTACTAACTACTGCCCAATTCTAAAGTCACTCCCATATTTTAGGTAGCTGTCAAAGTAATATCTCATCTACAAGTACCAAAATCTGTGTTAGTTTTCTATGGCTACATAGCAAATTACTACAAAACAGGTACTACTTTAGTACCTGTAAATAATACATATTTATTATCTCAGAGTTCCTGTAGGTCAGAGTTTTTCCATATTTCAGCTACATCTTTTGCTCAGGGTCTCAATGGCTAAAATAAAGTTGTTGTCCAAAGACATTGCTTCCACACTTATTGAGGTTGTTGGCAGAATCCATTCATGTGGTTAAAGGACACAGATCCCCATTCTCTTTCTGAGTGTCAGAGAGGGGTCCCTCTAAACTCCAAGAAGGTGCTCATATCTCTCAACATGTTTGAGATCTTCAAGCCAGCTATGGTATGCTGAATCTCTGACATTCACTTCTCCAACCAGACAGAGAAAACTCTATTTTAAGTGTTTATGTGATTAGGTTAGTCTCACCTGAATAATCTCCTTATCATAATGCTAACTAATTAGTAACTTTAATTACCAGTTACTAGTTTCTGTCATTCTTTTTCCAAGTCTGTTTTAGCTTTGAAACTCTGTTAAAACCTATCTACCATGGATGATCCTTCTGGTATTTGAAATACCAGTGACATAGCTTCTAGCATCACCATTGTATGCAAGTCAGCACAGTATGACAAACTGACAAACAAGTCTTCAGTATGGATTACACCTCAATATAAAGAAAAGAAAAATCTTCACAACTGGACCAATAAATGGAGAAAATATTGAAGTTGTCAAGAATTTCATTTTACTTGGATCCACAAAGAATTTCCAAGGAAGCAGTAGTCCAGAAAATCAAACAACCTATTGCACTGGGAAAATCTGCTGCAAGAGCATTAAAAACCAAAGATGTCACTTTGAAGATTAAGTGTCTGACCCAATCCATGGTATTTTCAATGACCTCATATACATGTGAAAGATGGGCAATGAACAAGGAAGACCAAAGAAGAGTTGCTGCCTTTGAATTATGGAGTTGGCAAAGAACGCTGAAAATACCATGAAGTGTCAGAAGAACGAACAAATCGGTCTTAGAAGAAGTACAGCCAGAATGCTCCTTAGAAGCAAGAATGGCCAGACTTCGACTCACCTACTTTGGTCATGTGGTCAGAAGGCACCAATCTCTGCAGAAAGATATAGTGCTTGGTCAAGTAAAATGTCAGCAAAACAAGGGAAGTCCCTCATTGACACAGTGGCTACAACAATGGGATCAAGCATAGCAAAGATTGTGCTCAAGATAAAGTGGGGAAAAGAGATGGAGATGGAGGGAAAAAAATGTGTGTGCAAATGTCTGTAAAACATTGCATTAAGTTTTTATGCCAGAGTATGGAGGAAGGATAGATTATCCTGATTTGGGAAACTAAGGGAGACCTCATTTGAATTGCCCCCTAAAAAAAAATTAAACTCCTATAAAATAAGGAAACAAAAACTAGCAGTTCAATACAGTTAGGTACAGGAAAACAAGAATTTCATTATCAAAGCTTGATGTTGGGTTGAATTTTGGGCAAGACAGCTTTCCAGGGAAAGATCACATATGGAACAAGTATATTTCTGGAAAGAGATGTGTATGTCAGGATAAAGGGAGCACATGGTGTAAAGAGGTGCAGGAGGATTTAAAATATAATATATCTGTGTTTGTCCCAGTAAATTATATGTTCAGAGAGATCAGAGAAAGTCATGAAATGAACTTAAGTTCACAAATATGAGAGGCAAGATACACACCAATGCATTAACAAAATGTTTATCTTGAGAAGGAGCAATACAGTGTGGTCTCTTTGCAGGTCAATAAGTAGGACCACAGAGACAGAACTGGAAGTGACCTAGAGGTCATCCTTTCCCCAACATCCTTGTAAAACATTTGGAAAAAAAAAATTGGCATTCCCTTGCAATGTTATATAGATTACTCTTTATAACAATGTTATAAATTCCCTTTCATGGAAAAATCTCCCCATTCTTTTACTATTAGTGACCAAAGACAAGGATTTGCAACCTCATTCTAGGCAGGCTGTGCCTTCTAAGCGCTTGAAACACTACTTTTAACGCTGCTTGTTTCAGCCTGGAATAGAAGTGTTACATGAATGGACTAGAATCAGGAGAAATCACACAGAGTGTGGAACTCAGGCCAACAGGAGTATAGAGTGATGAAGTAAGATGGAGAATAAGGTAAGAGGGAAGTCTCCTTTGAAGATTGACCTCTCTCCATTCTTCTTTTAGTCATTCCTTTGTTCATTAATAAAATATTTATGGGAGTGTAGATGAATAGATGAAGCACAGGACATTTTTAGGAAAATTAATCTATTCAGTATGTTACCGTGATGATGAATACATGACATTATAAATCTGTCAAAACAAAAAGAGTAAGGCCTAATGTAAACTATGGACTTTAGTTAATAATAATGTATCAATATTTGTTCATCACTTATAAGAAATGCAAGATATTAATAACAGGAGAAATTGTGCAGGAAGGAGAGTGCAAAGTACTTTTTGTACTATCTGCACAATTTTTCTGTAAATCTAAAACTGCTCTAAAAAATAAATTCTATATTAAAAGTAGAAAAAGAAAACATGTAAGAACTTTCTCCAGGCCAGCCCATGTATCTGGTACTAGGGGTATAGACACAAAGTGACAACTCAGCTTAGCCTCTCAAGGTATTCAACACCTAAGGGTGAGGACAGAGAGGTAAGTGACTGTAGCAATGTGAGAAATGCAGAAACAGGGATGGAAGCTGAGCCCCATGGGTGTGCAAAGGAGAAAGAACCTAATTAAGGCTAAGGAAAGCAAAGAAATCTTCCCAGGGCAGGTGATATCTAAACTGACTCTTGATGGCGGAGAAGAGATGGAATAGAAAGGGTGAAGTGTGTGCAAAGGTCTGCAAACAGGACAATTCAAGGGGAACAAACATATTCAGTATAGCTCCCTCCTTTCTAATTATCTTTATGTCATTTATGATGATGATGATGATTTTAAGTTTTTTTATACTCAATTCAATCTTCTGACAAGATGGCAGAATAAGCAGACAAGCTACAAAGACTTTCTTCAACAAAAAACAGGAAACCAATTGAAATAGATACAGAAAATAATCCTGGAGCCCTGTACATTGATAGGAAGGATAAAGAAGTAGATTAAATGCCAACTAATAGAAGAACTTGAATGAAAACACCGAATAGAGAGAGACATGGAGGTACAGACTGTCACCTATCCTGACGGTCAGTCTGAATATTTACAAGTGATATTAGAATCTGGGCAGCAACCTAAGAATCAGCCCTACTCACCAAGGACTACATAGATAACTGCACTGGTAGTTGATAACTAGAAAGGAAAATAGCAAATAAGGAGGCAAACTGAGCTGTGGACTATCAGCTGTCCTAAGGGCACAACCATTTTGAATATTTGCAAGGGGTGTGGCCATTTTGAATATGTGGAAGTGGCATTCTGACCCTGGTGACCTAAGAATAGGCTCCACTTGACAAGGACATATACAAAGTCTATGCCCTGCCACCCCTAGTTTTGTTTTTTGTTTTTGTTTGTTTGTCTTAAAATTATTCATTTTTTTCTTCCTCTTTACTTTTATTCTTTTCCCCTTCCTTGGTTCTTTTTTTTTTTTTTTTTTTTCCTTTCTTATCTT
>NW_006928134.1:5266-6200 GCF_000298275.1 Orycteropus afer afer
CTTGTTTCTCTTATTGCCCCCTCCCCAGATATTGTGGGCGTTCTTTTTCTTATTATATTTCTTTTGTCTTTTTAAAGTATTTCTCTAAATATTTCTTCTCATTTATAGCCTTTCCTTTATTTATTTATTTATTGTTATTGTTCTTATTGTTTATTCAATTTGGTTTTTTTGTCCCCCTTTTTTTAAAAATTTTTTGTATGGTTTTTTAATTTTAATTTTAATTTTTTTTTGTCTGAGTGGGAGATAGCAACCATGCTTATATGAGCCAATGATACCACAACTCCTGCAGCCACACCTCCTGCACCTCCACCTACAGAGTAATGGCCACCACTTGCTTCTTCACCAACTGACCAATGGCAGACAACATCCAGTACCAGCCCAACTCACCCTTAATTGCTCTTCACCAACAGCTAACAGAGATCTGTGCACACACTCTCATTCTCTACCATACCCACAGCAGACAGGTGGTAAGTGCCTAAGTGCTGCCAACTAGTGAATAGAGGAGCACAGTACCCTGCTTACTCAGATATATCAAAACAAAACAAAAGGGGGGGATTTGGGCTATTCACATCAACATACAATCACCAATTAAATATAAATACAATATTACAATGTCTCAGAGAGAATAGACCTTCACAGTCAATGCAAAGAAACAAGATAAAGTAGTAGAAATAAGGAATCAGGATACAGTCCCAGAAAGAACCCCTGATGAAGAAACAGCATTGTAACTCCTTCATAAGGAATACAAAAGAATAATATTTAGAGTTCCGGCAAGATGGCGGACTAGGCAGAAGGAGTGCACAGACCCTCTTCAACAAAGAAAAGGGAAACCAATTAACACAGACACTGAAGATAATCTTGGACCCCTGAGCCTTGAAGGGAAGGATACAGAATTGGACTAAACCCCAACTAGCAGAAGAATTTGCATGAAAAT
>NW_006928135.1:0-500 GCF_000298275.1 Orycteropus afer afer
GCTGTTAGATAGATAGAAATAAATATTGATTTGGGGGAAGAGAAGGGCAAAGTACCAAAGGTGAGTGACAAATATGGCAGCATTGAGGATGAGAAATTCATAGAGAGGTACATGGGAAGTACAGACCACAAATACAAACCCTTTTGTATATACAGTACTGAGTTGTCAGTGAAGGCAAACAGGGGTATATGGATGGATAGCTAGGTGGACAGGTGAAACAATTAGGTATGTCTAAATGGGGAGTGTATCCAAGATCATATATAGGGTTGGCAGACAATGGTCCTATAAGTTTATGTGATTGATCAGAATCCCCAGATGTATAGTAGAGCTGACAAGGGGCAAGGGTTGTGGTCACTGCTTGGTCACAGCCAGCTACCCAGAGTGACCGAGTAGTTGAACCTGCGGGCTTGGGACTATAGTCACAGGGGACATCAAGCTCAATTGGCATAACATACTATACAAAACATTGTTCCACCTCTTACTTTGGCGAGTAGCGACTG
>NW_006928135.1:1030-6289 GCF_000298275.1 Orycteropus afer afer
GAACTGCTGTATGGAAAGTGAATTTGCTCTGTAAATCTTCACCCAAATCAAAATTAAAAAAAAAAAAATTTAAAGTAAATGAGACAAAGTCTTGACATTCTTGCTTCCTAGAAGCTTCCCGGTTGCATTCTTCCAGGACAGATTTCTTCAGTTGTCGGGAAGTCTATGGTATTTCCAGTATTCTTCACCAACATCATAATTCAAAGTCATCATCTCTTCTTTGGTTTTCTTTATTCATTGTCCAGCTTTCACATGCATAGGAGGCAATTGAAAATACCATGGTTTGGGTTAGGCACAACTTAGTCTTCAAAGTAGCACTTTTGCTCCTTAACACTTTAAAGAGTTCTTTCGAAGCAGATATGCCCAATGCAGTATGATGGCTAATTTTTTATTACTGCTACTTCCATGGATGTTGACAATGGATCCAAGTAAAATGAAATCCCTTACAACTTCAATCTTTTCTCCATTTATTGTGGTGTTGCTTATTGGTCCAATTGTGAGGACTTTTGTTTTCTTTATGCTGAGGAATAATCTATATTGAAGACTGTAGTCTTTGATCTTCATTAGTAAGTGCTTCAAGTCATCTTCACTTTCAGCAAGCAAGGTTGTGTCATCTGCATATCACAGGTTGTTAATGGAATTTATTCTGATTCTGATGTCACGTTCTTCTTAGAATCCAGCTCTCAGATTATTTGGTCAGCACACAGATTGAATAAGTATGGTGAAAGGATACATGCCTGACATACTCCCTTCCTGATTTTAAACCATGCAGTTCCCCTTGTTCTGTTTGAACAACAGCTTCTTGGTCCATATACAAGTACCTCATGAGCACAATTAAGTGTTATGGAATTCCCATTCTTTACACTGTTATCCAAAATTTGTTATGATACACACAGTCAAATGTTTCTGCATAGTCAGTAAAACACAGGTAAACATCTTTCTGGTATTTTTTGCTTTCAGCCAACATCCATCTGACATCAGCGATGATATCCTTCATTCCACATCTTCTTCTGAATCCAGCTTGAATTTCTGGAAGTTCCCTGTCAACACAATGCTGCAAACATTTTTTAAATTATTTTCAGCAAAATTTTACTTGCATGTGATATTAATGATATTTTTAAAATAATTTCCACATTCTATTGCATCACTTTTCTTTGGAATGGGCACAAATATCTATCTCTCCCAATCTATTGGCCAGTTAGCTGTCCTTAAAATTTCTTGTTATAAACGAGTAAGGGCCTCCAGCATTGTATCTATTTGTTGAAACATTTCAATGGGTATTACTTCAATTCCTGGAGCCTTGCTTTTCACCAATTCCTTCAGTGCAGCTTAGACTTCATCCTTCAATACCATTGGTTCTTCATCATATGTTACCTCCTGAAATGGTTAAATGTTGACCAATTATTTTTCATTCAGTGAGTCATGTGTATTCCTTCCATCTTGTGATGCTGCCTGCACTGTTCAATATTTTCCCCTTAGAATCCTTCAATATTGCAACTCAAGGCTTGGAAAAGTCAAGGAAAGGCTTATATATGGAAGGAAACTTTCTTTGTTGGTTACCAGGGATGGGAGGAGGTAGGATACACTGCTAGATAGGTAAAGAGAAGTATTGACTTGGATGAAGGGAAGGAGAATGTACCAAAAGTGAGGAATCAATTCAGTGGCACTGAGGAAGAGGAAGACAGGAGGTATATACAAGATGAACCCTTTTGCATGTACAGTACTGTGTTGTCAGTGATGACAAGCATTGATCTATGGGTGCATAGATGGGTAGAGAGGTTGAATGCTTAGGTTTATCTAGGCAGTGGGGAGCACGTCCATGACCTTATGTAGGGTGAGCAGTTGATGTTTCTAAGTATTTCTGGTGGCACAGTGCCTAAGGCATTTGATTGAACCACCACCAGAAGATTAGTGGTTCAAACTCACCAGCTTCTCCATGGAAAGAAGACAGGACAATATACTTCCTTAGAGATTTACCACCTCAAAAACCCAATGGGGGTTGCTATGAATCAGACTCCACTTGATAGCAGTGGGTTAGACAATGTTTCTACAGGCATATTTAAGTGTGCTGTAAGAACATCAGGGTGTACAGTAGAGCTGACAAGGAGCAAGGTTGTGGTGGCATCTTGGTCATAGCCAGCTACCCTGAGGGAGCAAGTAGTTGAACCTGTGGGTTTGTGACATTGGTAGCAGGGGACCTCAAGCTCAATTGGCATAACTTACTATGCAAAAACATTGTTCTGCATCATACTTTGATGAGTAGTGACTGGGATCTTAAAACTTGCACATGACCATCTACAAGAAATGATAGGTCTCTCCTTATCCAGACTAAGAAGAATGAAGAAAACCAAAGATGCATAGAAACAATTAGTCTAAGGGACTGGAAATCCATGTGTTTGTTCCTCAATCTATATGACCATGAGACCTGACTACCACTGTCAACTACTTGGAGTGGGATTGATACAGGAGATCCTGGATAGAGTCAGAGAACAAGAGGGAACAAAACTCAAAATCATAAAAAGAGAGAGAGAGAGAGAGAGAGGCCAGGTTTGCTGGTCTGAGAGAGTGGTGAGACTCTTAAGACTATGGCCACTAGTTACTGTAGAGACTTGCTGGAATATTCCCCTTTGTCTCAGAAAACAGCAAGGGGAAGCACCCATTTGAAAGCCCTGGGTGCATTAAAGGATCTGGAACTCAGATTGAACTCTTGAAATCCTGGACTCACAAACAAGATAGGAAGCCGCATCTGCAAACAAAAAGGCTGATAAAGAGAAACATGTGCACGCACTGTTCTCAGAAGAGAACAATCTGAAAAAGTAAGAACATAGATCCTTGTTATTTCTGGCGTGAAAAAAAGACAGATTAAAGAGTACAATTTAGACTAGAACTCAAAGAATTGGCTTTCATCCCTTTTCAGAAGGTATAAAAATAAAGTTGCAGCTCACATCGGGGCTGCAGTCTTGTATCGTCTATGTGTGTGTTTGTCTCTTTGTGTTTCATTTCACTTACCTGGTCTGCAACAAGTTATCCTTCAGGTCTGGAACGGAACACACTCCTGTGCTTCCAGTCAAAAATAGGCATATAGGGTGAACATTTACATCACGTAGATACACTTTTTTGGAGCAATAAATTGTGGGAGAACAGAAAGGCAGTGTTTTCACAAAGAGAGCTCAGGGTGGTGGGGGTGCATGCGAGGGAAAGACCAATGATGAGGTAACGAGAGGGAGAAAGTGGGAAAAGAGTTATTACATTTGGGGGGATTGCAGTCAGTGGCGTGAAACTAAGTGTGTATGGAAAATGAATTTGCTCTGTGAACTTTCACCCAACCACAAGTAAAAATTAAAAAATAAAATAAAATAAAAGAATGTACTGAGAACCTTATCATTCTTGTAACACAAAGTGTACAGTGAGAATTTGTAAATCTTCTTTGATTTTATGTACTTAAATGATCAAAAGTCTTCTTGGTTTTCTCACACAGAGAATTAATTTGGAACTTTTGTTTCCTTGTGCCACAACATTTATTTTGATTGTTATATGTTGTGATTTAATGTAGTAGAATGGGAAAAATGGGACATTCTTTTTCCCTTCAGAGAATGTATTGAGAACTCTACAATGCTTACAACACAGAGTCTTCATGGATAACTTGTAAAACATTGGAGAACTCACACACAAAAGAAAATTCTCATGTTATTTTCTCATTCTGAAAATGAAAGATTAACTTTCATCTCCACGTAACATAAAGTATACTTTTAAATCATGTAAAACTCTTTGACTTCTATATTGTTTTTGTCTGCTGGCAAGGTATTGAGAAAATTTCCTTCCTAGTAACACAAACATCATAAGACGTAAAACTACATTGATCTCATGTACTAGAATAGAGAAATAGTGCATTCCTTTTCTATAAGGAAATCTATTGTGTTCTTTCCTATATGGCCATAGAAAGTTTTCTTTGACAAATTGAGAAACTTTTTGAGCCTCATGTACCATAAAGTGAGAAAATGGATATTGTTTTCTAATTTCAAAAATATATTGGGAAATGTAATATCCACATAACACAAAGTTCCTGTGATATCTTCTCAAACTCCTTTCCCTTCATCTACTTTCATGGCTAGCATAGTACCTAAGGCACTTGACTGCTAACCAGAAGGCTGGCTGTTCAAACCCACCAGCCACTCCTTGGAAGGAAGATGGGACACTCTACTTCCATAGTGATACTGCCTCAAAAACCCAAGGAGAGATCACTATGAGTCGGGTCTGACTTGGTGGCACATAACAACAACAACAACACTTTCATAGGAGATTCATTGTTATTTTTTATTACAGAGAACAAATCGGGAATTTTTTTATCCTTGCAGCACCAGCTGTACTTCTAAAAGAAATAAAACTGTTGAAAATACACGTACTCAGAAGGGAAAATGGTACTTTCTTTTTCACATCAGAAAATGTATTGCAAGCTTACTTGTATTTGGAAAACAAGCAGTTCTTGTATCACATGTCATGTTCTATGGATGTCCTATGATGAACTGGAGTAATTTCAAGTTGTTTTCTCATTCAGAAAATTGTTAGAAACTTTCTGGTGTAAGTAACAGAAAGTGTATTTTTTAAAACATATATATATATATATATATATATGCCTGAAGTAGAGAATGGGTACAATGTTTTCTATTCCTGAGGCAAGGAACTATACCAAACTTGAAATCAAAGAAAGGAGATTGCAGTGCATTAACAGGCTTCAATTTCATGTACTTGAATACCAAAAACATTACATACTATTTTGGGAATAATCACATTCTTATAAAGTAACCTTACAGCTGGAGAATATAGAAAACCCTTGAGTTCACATATTTGAATGAGGAAAATGGTGCATAGATTTCTCATTCCAAGAAATCATTACAAGTTTTCTATCCTTGTATCACACATTGTTCTTTCATACCACGTAAACATCTTTGATTTCAGGAACAAGAATGGGAAAAAGTCTCAAATTCAAACATATGATATCAAAAGAGTTGTCTAAGTTCTCCAATTCAACCTTCAACAAGGTTGTATTACAAGGATGATTAAACTAACTGAGTGGGAGACAACAACAGTCCCCATAAGACACAACTACACCCACACCACCTGCAACTTCACTTACTGAGCAAGAACCACTACCTCTATCTCCACCAACAGGCCAATGATAAAAAACCACCAAGAACAGCCTAAATCACCTTTGGCTGCTCTTCACAAACAGTTAACAGACATCTAAATACAACAATACCA
>NW_006928136.1:0-1157 GCF_000298275.1 Orycteropus afer afer
GGCGGTTCAAACCCACCAGCCACTCCTCGGAAGGAAGATGGGGCAATCTACTTCCATAGTGATACTGCCTCAGAAACTCAAGGAGGGGTCGCTATGAGTTGGTTCCAACTCGATGGCACATAACAACAACAACAACAACAACCTATCTAGCAGTATTCCCTCCCTTTCCCTCCCCTCCCACCTCTGGTAACCAACAAAGAAAGTTTTCTTCCATATATAAACTTTTCTGTGAGTTTTACAATAGCAGACTAATACAATATTTGTCCTTTTGTGATTTATTTATTCACAAAATAATTTGATTTATTTCACTCAGTTTAATGTCCTCCAAGTTCATCCATGTTACATGGTGTTTTGCAGATTGTACATTATTCTTTAGGATTGCAAAGTATTCCACTGTGTGTGTGTACCATAGTTTGGTTATTCATTCTTCTGTTGATGGGCACCTAGATTGTTTCCATTTTTTTTTGTTATTGTAAATAGTGATGCAATGAACATGGGTGTGCATATATCTGTTTTTTTCCTGGCCCTTATTTCTTTAGGATATGTACATAGTAATGGTATTGCTAATTCCAACTTTTTAAGGAATCGCCATACTGCTTTCCACAGTGGTTGTATCATTTGACTGTCCCACCAGCAGTGTATGAGAGTCCCAATCTCTCCACATCCTCATCAGCATTTGTTATTTTCTGTCTTGTTGAACTGTGCTTTTAGTACTGTAGCAAGATGGTATCTCATTGTTGTTTTGATTTGCATCTCTCTAAGGGCTAATGATCATGAACATTTCTTCATGTGTTTGTTGGCCGCCTGAATATTCTCTTTGGTGAAGTGTCTATTCATGTCTTCTGTCCATTTTTTAATTGGATTATTTGTCTTTTCTTGTTGAGCTGTTGGAGTTTTCTATAAATTTTAGAAATAAGTCTCGTCAGATATGTCATTGCCAAATATTTTTTCCCCAGCTCTTTTTACTCTTTTGGAGAAGTCTTTGGAAGCACATAAAAATTTAATTTTTAGAAGGTCCCTGCAAAAAAGGCAGGAAGGCCACGTGCTCCAACCTCCTCTAACCCCACAAAAGAAAGACAGGATCACCATCAGTAAGCCAAGGCTTATTCCTACAAGGCCAGACATGCTGCCTCCCTCCAGCCCTTTCACCAACCGTT
>NW_006928136.1:2856-4324 GCF_000298275.1 Orycteropus afer afer
TCTGGTAGCATAGTGCCTAAGGCACTTGACTGCTAACCAGAAGGCTGGCGGTTCAAACCCACCAGCCACTCCTCAGAAGAAAGAATGGGCAATCTACTTCCATAGAGATACAGCCTAGGAAACCCAAGGAGGGGTTGCTATGAGTCAAAATTGACTTGATGTCAGTGAGTTTGTTTTTGTTTTACAGTTTCTTGAAGAAGTGTTTCGTACTTTTCTTTGTACAGGTCTTTTGTGTCCCTGGTAAGATTTATTCCCATGTATTTTATTTTGTTGATAGCTATTGTAAATGGTATGACTTCCTTTTCAGCAATCTCTTTGCTGGTATAGAGGAATCCAACTGATTTTGTATGTTGATCTTGTATCCTGCCACCATGCTAAATCTCTCAATTAGTTCCAGTAGTTTCTTAGCTGAGTCTCTTGGGTTTTCTATGTATAGGATCATATCATCTGCAAACAGGGATAGTTTTACTTCTTCCTTATCAAATTGGATACCTTTGATTTCTGTCTCTTGCCCTGTTGTCCTGGCTAAGACTTATAATACAATGTTGAATAGAAGTGGTGATAGAGGGCATCTGTGTCTGTCTGCTTCCCGCTTGCAAGGTGAATGGTTTCAGTCTCGCTACATTGAGAATAATGTAGCATAATGCCTAAGGCATTTGACTGCTAACCAGAAGGCTGGCAGTTCAAACCCAAGAGCTACTCCTCAGAAGGAAAATTGGGCAATCTACTTCTATAGTGATACTGCCTTGGCAACCCAAGGAGGGGTTGCTAAGAGTTGGAATTGACTTGACAGCAGTGAGTTTGGCTTTTTTTTTGTTAGTTTTGCATATATGCCCTTTATTATGTTGAGAAATTTCCCTTCTATTCTTATTTTGCTGAGAGTTTTTTTGTTTTGTTTTGTTTTCTTTTATTTTTTTATTGTAAGAGCTTGTTTTACATTCAACATTACATGTACATTTAGTTTCATTCCTCATTTACCATGTCTTATCCTAACCCAGTCTCCTCCCCTCCCAATCCTGTAACCTTCCCCCTGTGCCTCTCATATTTATGCAATCCTTTTTGTCCTGAATTTTCTCAATTTGAATGTTGGTCCTCTGGTGCACTGTGGTCTATTGCTCTCAGGGATGTATTACCATAGAGTATGTGGGTGTGTCATCCTAGGTTGAGCGGTCTGCATGTACATCTTGTGAACTATTGGGCTGAGAGCCAGCCCCTGGGGGTGCATTTTATTCCAAGCACAGAACGTATTCCAGGGCCATAGTATTGGGGATTTCATCAGATTTCATCTGACCAGTAATTCTGGTCATTATTGAATTTTTGGATTTTGCTCCACATTTTTCCTCCCACTCTATCCAGGATCTCCAGTTTTGATCCTTTCCTGAATGGTTGGCATTGGTAGCTGAGCACCAACTAGTTCTGGTCTTGAGTGCCACCGTGTCCTATGGCTGATTGTTTCCAAATGTCCTCT
>NW_006928136.1:4859-6373 GCF_000298275.1 Orycteropus afer afer
CATCAATTGATATGATCATGTGCTTCTTCCGTTTTATTTATGTGAAGGATGACGTTGATTATTTTTCTAATGTTGAGCCATCGTTGCATACCTGGTATAAACCTCACTTGGTCATAATGTATTATTATTATTATTATTGATATATTATTGGAGTCTATTAGCTAGGACTTTGTTGAAGATTTTTGCATTTATATTCATGAGGGAGCCCCCTACACTTTTTAACAACTGATCTCAACTATACCATAGCCACTGTTGTTGTTGTTATGTGCCGTTGAGTCAGACCCGACTCATAGCGACCCCTTCTTGGGTAGATAGAACCGTATGACACAAAGCAGAGCAACTGTGGCTCTTTAATTTCCAAACTGGTATTTAAAGACAGTGTTTTTTTGTTTTTTTTTTCCTTTTTCAAAGAATGGATTTTAATGATAAGGGGTTAGGACTACAGTAGCTGCACTGCAGTGGATTACTTAATATGGATCTTCTAGCCATGGTCTTTGTGACTCCCACCAGATGACTGGGTGAGATTATGCAAATGTGAGGTGCTCATGGCTTACCAAGGGGATTGGATACCTTGTTAATAATGTAAATAAGGGCCACTGCACCCTTGTGTAGGTGGGACCATGCAAATAAGATGCTTGAACCCTAATGTGTTTATTGGTCTGTTTTGCTGTCTCACTAGGGTCAAAATGAGCCATTTCAGAGACAAAAAGGAGATCTCACAACCATTAAGAAAGAAGAGTCAGGAGTGGAGGGCATCCTTGGACCTGCGATCTCTGTGCTGACACAGTGAGAAGCAGAGGCAGAGAAATGGTGATAGCAAAGGTAGCAAAACCAAGAGCCTGGCACAAAGCAGGGTGGTGGACTTCCTAGCCCACAGAGTGATAAAATTGAGTACCTTTGGGCAGGATGCTTGGTAGAAGAGTGGGGTGCCTTTTCTGGGCACCTATCAGGAGAGCTAAAAGAGCTTTGGAATACTATCCTGAGCAGGGCAGATGCCAAGCAGCTACAGGGCCAAAAAGCCAAGGCCAGAAAGAAGCATGTCCATGGCAGAGCTGAGAAGAAGGTGTCCTGATTGAAGAACTGTATCTTGAGTTGTTTCTGATCCTGAATTGTGACTTGTTACTTCCCTAATAAACTCCATAATCATAAGTATTGTCTGTGAGTTCTGTGTGCCCACTACAATGCATTATTAAACACAGCAAAGAAAAAGAACATGTCATGGAGAGGGATGGTTGGCGTCAGAATTGGTAAAAACTTTGGAGTGTGGTGGCATGTCTGACCTCTACCTCATAGGAATCAGCCTTGGGCTATTAATGTTCTGGATCCTCCTTCCCCTTTGTGAAGTTAGAGAAGGTCAGATGATACCCCCATGCTCTCTCTTTTTTTTATTTATTAGGATTTGGGTGAAGATTTACAAAGTAAATTCACTTTTCATACAGCAGTTCACATATACTTTGTCTCATGTCATTGACCAAAATTTACAATGCAGCAGCTCCCCTCCCACTTCCTCCCCA
>NW_006928137.1:0-1384 GCF_000298275.1 Orycteropus afer afer
CATTAGTTTTAGAAAAACATTAGTTATTCCAAGCTACATCTAAGTTTTAAAAAGTAATTTAATACAATATAAATTTCTATAATTTTAAGGATGTTTACATATAATTGTAAATATTTCACTTTCTTCACATGTAAATTCATTTTTAGAAAGATTTTTGAATTAATATAGCCATTTACTGTTTGAATCTTTGATTTATTTACTATCCTACTATCTTTTGCTCATATGGATTTTTACTCATATGGATAAGGTAAAGCTTTCGAGACCTCTATTTGCTGATGTGGTACCACTCAAACTGAAGAGAAATAGCTACAGTCATCCATTAATCATCAGAACATGGAATGTATGGAATCTAGGAAAATTGGAAGTTGTCAAAAATGAAATGGAATGCATAAAGATTGATATCCTCGGCACTAGTGAGCTGAAATGGACTGGTTTTGGCCATTTTGAATGAGACAACCATGTGATCTACTATTCCAGGAATGACAGTTTGAAGAGGAATGGCATGGCATTCATCATAACAAAGAAGGTTTCAAAATCTGTCTCAAGTACAATGCTGTCAGTGATAGGATAATATCCATATGCCTATAAGGAAGACTTGTTAATATGACTATTATTCAAATTTATGCCCCAACCATCAAAGTAAAAGATGAGGAAATTGAAGAATTTTATCAACTTCTGCAGTCCGAAATTGACCGAACATGCAATCAGGATGTGTTAATTACCACTGGTGACTGGAATGCAAAAGTTGGAAACAAAGAAGAGTCACCAGTAGTTAGGAAAATTTGGCCTTGTCAACAGAAATAATGCTGGAACTCGCATGGCAGAATTTTGCAAGACCAACGACTTGTTCAGTGCAAACACGTTTTTTCAACAACACAAATAGTGGCTCTACACGTGGACTTCACCAGATGGAACATACAGGAATCAGATTGCCACATGTGGCAAGAAGCAGTGGAAAAACTCAATATCTTCAGCCAAAACCAGGCCAGGAGCTGATTGTGGAACAGACCATCAACTGTTCATATGTAAATTCAACTAGAAGTTAAAGACAATGAAAACAAGCCCAAGAGAGCCAAAATATGATCTTGAATATATCTCTCCTGAATTAGAGAACATCTAAAGAATAGATTTGATGCATTGAACACCAATGACCAAAACCCAGAAGAATTGTGGGAAGATATCAAGAACATTATCCATGAAGAAAGCAAGAGATCACTAAAAAGATGAGAAAAGAAGAGAAGACCAAAATGGATAACAGAAGTGACTCTGAAACTTGCCTTGAGCAGAGAGTAGCTAAAGCCAATGGAAGAAATAGCAAGATAAAAGAGCTGAACAGAAGATTTCAAAGAGCAGCTCGAGCAGACAAAACAAATAACTATAATGA
>NW_006928137.1:2725-3313 GCF_000298275.1 Orycteropus afer afer
GCCAGACTTCGTCTCACTTATTTTGGTCATGTTTTCAGAAGGGACAATTCCCTGGAGAAGGATGTCATGCTTGGTAGGTGGAGGGTCGACAAAAGAGGGGATCGGGCAATGTTTTTTTCTGCTGTGCATGGGGTTGCTATGAGTCAGAAATGACTCGACGGCACCTAACACCAACAACAACATATTTTGCTGTCAACATTATCTGCTTGTTACATTAATTTCCTTATTAATTTTCTTTTTTATCCACATGTGTATGATATATTATGTATTAGAAAGGAAGAGTTGAAATCATACATTATATTTATATACAATTTCTTCTTGTACCCAGTTTCTACTTACTAGAATTCTATCAAGTTGACAAAATCCTTTGAACAGAAACACTCAAAAAAGTCTGTATGTAGCTTCTCGATTCTTTCATCTGGTGTTTTAAAGCATAATACAATCGGATTTAACAACAGTTATCTGTCTAGGCTAATGGCTTAAAGTAATTTGATAGTTTCAATAAATATTAAAAATTCTACTAGTTTAGATTTATATAAACTAAAATGTCTTGAAAAGCTAGCAATTTGATTTGATTCTACTTGTAAA
>NW_006928137.1:3413-4063 GCF_000298275.1 Orycteropus afer afer
TTAATTATAAATAAAAACTATAAATAACAGTTTTCAAACATTGGACATGAGTTAGTACAGGACTGTAATCCATGAAAGATGACAAACAAGTGATGTGGGTCTCATGATTGTCTCAGTTTATTGCTGGGACTGCAGAGAAAGATAAAGGGAGAGAGAGAAATAGTGTGAGGACTCCAGAAACTTACAGAGTATTCCCCTAGAATCCTCAGCTGGAAGCTAAACAACAGATATATGTGAAGAAAATACCTCTGACTAGGGAAAGAAAATGAAATGAGTAGGAGAAACATTTCATGAAGATCACACACAGGGCTATTGTTTTTTTGTCACTGTTGAGTTGGTTGCAACTCATGGTAAACTTATGGTACAAAACAAAACATTGCCCAGTCCTGTGCCATCTTTATGATCATTATTTATTTGAATCCACTGTTATAGCTATTGTGTCAATCTATCTCCTTGAGGATTTCCCTTGTTTTTCAGGCTTTCTACATTACTGACTGGAAGAAATAGACATTTGTGCCCATTCCAAAGAATGATGATCCAACAGAATGAAGAAATGATCAGTCAATATCATTAATGTCACCAGCAAGTAATTTTTTGCTGAAGATAATTTAAAAGTGGTTACTGCAAAACATTAACAGGGAACTGCCAGA
>NW_006928137.1:4485-5112 GCF_000298275.1 Orycteropus afer afer
GCTGAAAGCAAAGAATAGCAGAAAGATGTTTATTTTAACAACTGTGCAAAAGGATCCCACTGTGTAGGTCATAAATTATAGATAATAATGTAAAGAATGGGAATTTTGGAGCACTTAATTATACTCATGGGGAACCAGTATATAGAACAAGAAGTTGTTCACACAGGAAAAGGGGATGCAGCATGATTTAACAAAAGGAAAGGTGTAGATCAAAACTGTATCCATCCTTTCACCATACTTACATAATATGTATGTTGAGCAAATAATCCGAAGAAACTGGACCACATGAAGAAGGATGTTGCATCAGCATTGGAGGAAGACTCATTAACAACTTGCGTATGCAGATGCCACCATGTTTCTTACTGAAAGGAAAGAAGACTGGAAGCAGTTATACTGATGAAGATCAACACCACATACAGCCTTCAGTATGAATTACACCTCAACAAAAGAAAAGAAAAATAATCACAATTGGATCATTAAACAATATCATGAAAAATGGAGAAAAGATTAAAATTGTCAAATGATTTCATTTTACCTGGATCCACAATCCACACCCTTGGAAGCATCAGTCAAGACATCAAAGGAATTATTGCATTGGGCAAATATTCTTCAAAGGACATCTTTAAA
>NW_006928137.1:5602-7036 GCF_000298275.1 Orycteropus afer afer
TTCGTTTTGGACCCAAGTCATGGTATTTTCCATAGCCTCACATACAGATAAAAGTTGAACAATGAATAAGGAAGACGAAAGAAGAATTGGTTCCTTTGAATGATGGTGTTGGTGAAGAATATTTACTATCCCATAGACTGTCAGATGAACAAATGTTTCTTAGAAGAAGTACAGCCAGAATGCTCCTTAGAAGCAAGGATGATGAGACTTCATCTCAAGTACTTTGGACATTATCAGGAAGGACCAGGCCCTGGGGAAGGACATCATGCTTGACAAAGTAGAGGGTCTGTGAAAAAGAGGAAGACTCTTAATGAGATAGACTGACACAGTGGCATCAATAATAGTCTTAAATATAGCAAGAACTCTGAAGATGGGGCATGAGTGGGTAGTGTTTCATCTGTTGTGCCTAATGTTGCTATGACTCGGGATCAATTGGATGGCAATTAAAAATAACAATTTTCCTGTAAAAGATGTCCCTTTCTAGGAATTGCTCTTTCCTGGTAATGAATACAAAGTAAATATAGTGAAGTCTTGCCATCTTCCCTTATGGGGAGCATTTTGATTCTATTTATTCTAAGACTGATTTACTCGTTCATCTGGCAGTCCATTGCATATTCAGTATTCCTCACCTACACCACAAATCAAACACGTCAATTCTACTTTTGCCTTCCTTTTTCAGTGCTCAGCTTTGTGTATATATAAACCATTGAAAAGACTTTGTGGGTAAAATGCACTTTAGTATCAAAGTGATATGTCTGCTTTTTAAACCATTAAATTGGTCTTTTGCAGCAAATTTGCCTAATCCAATACATCATTTGATTTCTTGACTGCTGCTTTCATAGACAATGATTGTTGATTCAAGTAGAACGTAAGCATTGACGACTTCACAATGGGCGGGGAGTAATTATTTTACTTTCCTAGCAGCCAGAGTGGAAATGTTCGTAATTTACAGGATATTAGATAAAGTATTCAAAAGGACATTAACACAGTGATGGGGAGAAGTAAGGACATTAACACAGTGATGGGGAGAAGTATCCTTCATCTAAAGGATACTCTGATCCTGTCTAACAGTATTTGAAAGCAGGTCACAAAATCATCACACTCTTTTTATGTAACTTAATTGTGTCTCAGAACAAAGCTCAAAAATATGTACATGGATTAAAAAAATACACAGCATCCAATAAAATAAGATTTACAATATCTAGAATCTAAGAAAATTACTAAGTGAATATGAGAGTAAAGATACTCAGGCAGACATGAATTAGATACTGACTTTGCCTCACGTGGTCTTCTGGCTACCACCCTATGTGCCACACTTCTGTGGGGTAGATAGAAAAATAACCCATAGTAAGAAAAATTAATAAGAATTTATTAAAATTGAAAGGACGATGTAATGTTGTTGTTGTTGTTGTTAAGTGCCGTCGAGTCGTTTCC
>NW_006928138.1:0-533 GCF_000298275.1 Orycteropus afer afer
ACACCACTGTTTAGGTAGCACTGAATTTTTGTGAATAGGGATAGAAAATTTGGCAATAGATATTGGTGATGGCTGCACAACATAATTGATATAATTTGTTTTATTGAATTGTACATACAGAACATGTTGAATTGGCAAATGTTGTGTTCTCCATATTTTTGCAACAATAAAAAAACCCAAGAAATTTACAAAGCCACATGGTAACATAGGCTTGTAAGCAAAGGAATCAGACTCCATGAGTAAAGTGAAAGCAAGCCTGGCTTCTTCAACCCATGAGGAGACACTGAGTCTCTCTTATGTGTCTAGAAAAGTGCTAGCAACTGTCAGATATAAAAAAGAGGAAAACAGCTCCTGTCCTTGTCCTTAGAGAGATAATAGTCTTATTGGAAAACCAAAGCTTGTTTGCCTGAAATAAAAAGAGGATAAAATGGAATAAATAATATTCTATACAACAGAACAGAACATGTGTGGAAAAAGAGACAAATTTTAAAAAGTAAACAAAAAGGGAAAAACAGCACTTGGCTTTGCCTAGA
>NW_006928138.1:2223-2673 GCF_000298275.1 Orycteropus afer afer
AAAAAAAACTCAATGAAGAAAGTTGCCTGAAAAGAGAACTAAATTTTAGCAAAAAATTTTAAACTATTTTTTACCAGGATTTAAGTTTATAACTTTTGCCAGCTATAAAACATCAGTGGCATCCCTATAGGGATATGGGGTGTACAGTCCACACTGGGCGACACTGTCAGAGGGAGTGACACAAAAATGATGGCAAAATTTTTGTGCGGTGTTTCAGCAGAAATTTATTATTTTTTTTTAATAAAAATATCACTGTAGTTAGTTATAACAATAAAAACATTTTTTGTAAGCCCAGCTTACGTGCATCAATACAGACGTATTTTGGAGATACTGCTGTTCAGTTCCAGATCTCAATAAAGGGACTATAGCCCTAAAGCAAGTCATATGTATTTTTTGGTATCCCAATGCATATAAAAGTTATGTTTACATTATACTGTATTCTATTACGTG
>NW_006928138.1:4283-5121 GCF_000298275.1 Orycteropus afer afer
AGAAATGCAAGCTGGATTCGGAAGAGGACATGGAATGAGGGTTATCATTGCTGATGTCAGATGGATCTTGGCTGAAAGCAAAGAATGCCAGAAAGCTGTTCACCTGTGTTTTATTGGCTATGCAAAGGTATTCGACTGTGTAGATCTTAAGATATTATGGAAGCATTGTGAAGAATGGGAATTCCAGAACACTTAATTATGATCATGAGGAACCTGTACATAGACCAAGAGGCTGTCATTTGAACAGAACAAGTGGATACTGCATGGTTTAAAACCAGGAAGGGAGTGTGTCAGGGTTGTGTCGTTTCATCATACTTATTCAACCTGTATGCTGAGCAGATAATCCAAGAAGCTGAACTATATAAAGAAGAACATGTTATTAGCATTGGAGGAAAACATTAACAACCTGCAATATGCAGGTGACACACCTTGATTGCTGAACGTGAAAAAGACTTGAAGCCTTATTGATGAAGACCAAAGATCAAAGACCTTTGGTATATATTACACCTCAACATAAATAAAATAAAAATCCTCACAATTGCACCAATAAGCAATGTCATGATAAGTGGAGAAAAGCTTGAAGTTGTCAGGGATTTCATTTTACTCGCACCCACAACCAACATCATATTGCACTGGGCAATTCTGCTGCAAAAGACTTCTGTAAAGTGTTATGCAGCAACGTTGTCACTTCGAAGACTAAGGTGCGCCTAAACCAAGCCATGGTATTTTCAATTGCCGCATACGCATGTGAGAGCTGGACAGTGAATAAGGAAGACTGAAGAAGAGTTGATGCTTTTGAGTTGTGGTGCTGGTGAAGAATGCTGAAAGTACCATGGAC
>NW_006928139.1:0-1036 GCF_000298275.1 Orycteropus afer afer
CCTGATTGCTCTTCTCTCTGGCTTCCTGGCTTTTAATCCCCTTTCTCCTGCTCTTCCCGACTGCTACTTTGGGCGTCCCTCAGTTGTTTCTCCTCACCTGTAGCTATTAGAGAGATGCAAATCAAAACAACAATGAGGTACCATCTTGCTCCAACGTTAGTAGCAAAGTTCAACAAAATAGAACATAACAACTGCTGGCGAGGTTGTGGAGAGATTGGGACTCTCATACACTGCTGGTGGGACTGCAAAATGGCACAACCATTGTGGAAAGTAGTATGGCGATTCCTTCAGAAGTTGGAAATAGAAATACCATTTGACCCAGCCATTCCAATACTAGGTATACACCCTAAAGAAGTGAGAGACATGACAAGAACAGATATATGTACACCCATGTTCATCGCAGCAGTATTTACAATAGCCAAACGATAGAAACAACCTAGGTGTTCATCAACTGAGGAATGAATAACCAAACTATGGTACATACACACAGTGGAATACTATGAAATGCTAAAGAATAGTGTAGAATCTGAAAAACACCACATAACATGGATGGACTTGGAGGACATTATGCTGAGTGAAATAAGTCAATCACAAAAGGGCAAATATTGTATTAGTAGGTTATTGTAAAAGTTAAGGAAAGGTTTATCTATAGAAGGAAATTTTCTTTGTTAGTTACCAGGGGTTGGAGAGGAGGGAAGGGAACGCTGTTAGATAGACAGAGATAAGTATTGATTTGGCTGAAGAGAAGGACAATGTACCAAATGTGAGTGACCAATATAGCAGCATTGAGGATGAGAAAGACAGAGAGAGGTACATTGGAGGTACAGACAACAAATATGAACCCTTTTGCATATACAGTACTGCGTTGTCAGTGAAGGCAAACATGGGTATATGGATGGATGGGTGGGTGGACAGGCTGAACGATTAGGTATGTCTATGAAATTGGAAGTGTATCCAAGAACATATATAGGGTTGTCAGACAATGGTCCTATAAGTTTATGTGAATGATCAGAATTCCCAGGTGTATAGTAGAGCT
>NW_006928139.1:2468-4265 GCF_000298275.1 Orycteropus afer afer
GTCTTGGCCCAGACAGTTTCACCACAGAATTCTACCAAACATTCAGAGATGAATTGACATCAATCCTACTCAAACTATTCAAAACATAGAAAAGGATGGAATCTTCCCTAACTCATTTTATGAAGCAAGCATAATCTTGATACCAAAACCAGGCAAAGACATCACTCAAAAGGAAAACTACTGACCAATATCCCTCATGAATATAGATGCAAAAATCTTCAACAAAATCTTAGCCAATAGACTCCAACAACATATCAAGAAAATCATTCATGATGACTAAGTGGGGTTTATATCAGGTATGCACGGAAGGTTCAACATTAGGAAAGCAATCATCATCCTCCACCACATAAATAAAACAAAGAAAAAGAAACACATGATCATATCAATTGATGCAGAAAAAGCATTTGATGATATCCAACACCAATTCTTGATCAAAACTCTCAGCAAAATAGGAATAGTAGAGACATTCCTCAACATAATAAAGGGCATCTAGGCAAAACCAACAGCCAACATTATTTTTAATGGAGAGAGACTGAAACCATTCCAGACAAGGATGCCCTCTATCACCACCTCTATTTAATACTTTATTGGAAATCTTAGCCAGGGCAATAAGTCAAGGAAGGGCAATAAAAAAAAAAGGAAAAGAAAAAAGGCATTCAAATTGTTAAGGAAGAAGTCAAACTATCCCTATTTGCTAATGAAATGATCCTATACCTAGAAAACCCAAGAGACTCAGTCAAAAATCTACTGGAACTAATCGAGAGTTTTAGCATCATGGCAGGATACAAGATCAACATCCAAAAATCACTTGGATTCCTCCACACCAGCAAAGAGATTGCTGAAAAAGCCACCAAAAAAATAAAATACTTGGGAATAAATCTTACCAGAGACACAAAAGACTTCTATAAAGAAAACTATAAAAAAAACTACTTCAAGAAACCATAAGAGATCTACATAAATGGAAGAACATCCCTTACTCATGGTTAGGAAGATTGAACATTGTGAAAATGTCAGTTCCACCCAAAGCAATCTATACAATCAATGCAATCCCAATCCAGATCCCATCAACATTTTTTAAGGATGGAAAAACCAATCACTAACTTTATTTGGAAAGGAAAAAGACCCCAAATAAGCAAAGCATTATTGAAGAAGAAGAACAAAATAGGAGGTCTCACATTGCCAGATCTCAAAACCTATTATATCGCCACAGTATTCAAAACTACCTGGTATTGGTAAAATGACAGACACATAGATCAATGGAATAGAATTGAGAACCCAAAAATAAATCCATCGACCTATGGTCAGCTGATCTTTGACGAAGGGCCAAAATCCATTAAATGGGGAAGAGAATGTTTGTTTAATAAATGGTGCTGGCAAAACTGGATATCCACTTGCAGAAAAATGAAATAAGAGCTGAACCTCACACCATACACAAAAACGAACTCCAGATGGATCAAAGACTTAAATGTGAAACCTGAAACTATAGAGTTCTTCAAGGAAAACCTAGGGCAAATTTAGGGGCTCTGATAGCATAGTGCTTAAGGTACTTGACTGCTAACCAGAAGGCTGGTAGTTCAAACCCACCAGCCACTCCTAGAAGGAAGATGGGGCAATCTACTTCCATAGTGATACTGCCTCGGAAACCCAAGGAGGGGTCACTATGAGTCGGGTCCGACTCGATGGCACATAACAACAACAACAACAACATATGGCATAAGTAGGCTATCAAGCATAACTCAAAATGCAAAAACAACAGAAGAGAAATGAGATGAATGGGACCTTTTAAAAATTAAATTT
>NW_006928139.1:4855-5989 GCF_000298275.1 Orycteropus afer afer
ATAACATGGATGAACTTGGAGGACATTATGCTGAGTGAAATAAGTCAATCACAAAAGGACAAATATTGTATTAATCTGTTATTGTAAAAGTAAAGGAACAGTTTATATATGGAAGGAAATTTTCTTTGTTCATTACCAGGGGTGGGAGGGGAGGGGAGGGAACACTGTTAGATAGGTAGAGAGAAGTATTGATTTGGGTGAAGAGAAGGACAATGTACCAAATGTGAGTGATCAACATGGTGGCACTGAAGAAGAGGAAGACATAGAGAGATACATGGGAGGTGCAGACAACATAGATGAATCCTTTTGCACATACAGTACTGCATTGTCAGTGAAGGCAAACACAAGTATATGAGTAGATAGATGGGTGGACAGGCTGAATTATTAGGTATGTCTATGCAGCAGGGAGTGTACCCAAGACTATGTATAGGGCTGCAAGACAATAGTTCTACTAGAGTATTTGTATGTTCTATATGAATTCCCAGGGGTAGAGTAGACCTGACAAGGGACAAGTTTGTAGTAACATCTTGGTCAGAGCCAGCTACCCAGAGGGACCAAGTAGTTGAACCTGTGGGCTCAGGACCATAGTCACAGGGGCCATCAAGCTCAATTGGCATAACATACTACACAAAACATTGTTCTACCTCCTACTTTGGTGAGTAGCGACTGGGATCTTAAAAGCTCGCAAGCAACCATCTCAATACAATGATGGGTCTCTCTTTGTCTGGAGCAAAGAAGAATGAAAAAAAACAAGGATTCATGGAAACAATTAGTCTTAGAAACTGGTACACCATGTGATCCTTAGCCTATATGACTATGAGATCAGAAGAATTAGATGGTGCCCAGCTACCACTGTCAACCACACGGAGGGGGATCTATGTAGGAGATCCTGGATAGAGAGGGAGAACAATGTGGAACAAAACTCAAAATCACTTAAGGAAATAAAAGAGGGGGACCAGGTTTGCTGGTCTGATAGAGCCTGGTGGAACCAGAGACTATTGGCCCCTAGCTGTCCTTCAGGTCTGGAATTGAACCTACACCTGTGGCTTCCAGCCAAACAAGAGATAGGCATATGCGTTGATATGAGGGAGATACACTCCTTGGAGAGAACAATCATGGCATAAAGAAGGGCTG
>NW_006928140.1:0-5390 GCF_000298275.1 Orycteropus afer afer
TGGCGCGGGATCGGGCAGTGTTTCGTTCTGCTGTGCATGGAGTCGCTATGAGTCGGAAATGACTTGACAGCACTTAACAACAACAACATATGGTCTAGCACAGGAAGAAGGTCATGTGGCAGTGATACCATGAGTTACCACACTGTGTGACACCAACCCTAGTGACAGTGCCGTAAAGGCTGTCTCTTCTACTGTTTTCCACAGCTTAACTTTTAAGACTTGATTTACATATATAGGCATAGATCATGAAATAAAGATCACCATCCAGACTAGCTTCCAAAGCTTTGAAAGTCAATGAATTATTATTTATAAATTTAACTTCCTGAAACATATCATGTCCCAGAGTTCACTGCATAGTCAGTTAAATAAGTAAAATCAGCCTTAGATTCTCAATAAATTTATAGTGGTTGTCTTTCAGCCTCTCTCGACCATGCTAACTTTTTGAGGTATGGTGAATTCTTATGCAAAGTCCTGAAAACCATATCATTACAGGCACACTCAGCAGCTCCTGTGACTGCTACTAACAAGAACACCAGGGTAGTCTGGCGGTTCAAACCCACCAGCCACTCCTCGGAAGGAAGGTTGGGCAATCCTACTTCTGTAGTGATACTGCCTTGGAAACCCAAGGAGGGGTCGCTATGAGTCGGGGCCGACTCGACAGCAAATAACAACAACAATAACAACAACAACAGGGTAGTCTAGACAGATGCAGATATTGCACACGAGAGCCCTGCCATAGAGAATGTAGATATACCAGCTGCCTCTTGTAACTCTAAGATCTGTGAGAAAAATCTCCATCAGTGGTCAGAGACTGCACCCTAACTGCAGTAGGCAGCAAAATTGCAGTGGGAAGTAAAAGGAGGAGGGGAAAAAAGGAAGGATGAAAGAAAAAAAGAGAGAGGAGTAAAATGGCAGGGTGTGGGGTGGGGAGAGGGAAGGAAAGAATATAGGGAAGGAAAAGGGAGGACAGTAAAATATTCTCAAACATACAAGGAGACAAAGACAGAGAATGGACTAGGGCAATGGATCCACAACCCTCAAAGAGGAGAGAACAAAGTGGCAGTGAGGCAGAATCACTGTGAGATGGCTAAGAGAAAACCCCAAATGAACCCACTGCCAACAGGTTGATTCCAACTCATAGTGACCTTATAGGGCAGAACAGAACTGCTCCATAGAGTTTCCAAGGTTGTAAATCTTTATGGAAACAAACTGTCTCATCTTTCTCCCATGAGTCAGATGGTGGGTTCAAATTACCACCCGTTTGGTTAGCAGCCAAGTGCTTTAACCATTGTACCAACAAGACACCTATAGCTAAGAGAGACTTCAAAATTCTTCTAATACTTATTAAGAAACAAATTCCCTCCTATAACGTGACTTTCTTCTGTCTGATGAATGCCAAATATATACAAAAGTATAGATACATTCAGGTGAAAATAAATTTTCATCCCCATAAGAGTAACTACTTCTCCCAAAGTTTGGTCTCTAGCCATAAGCAAGAAAATCAATGAATAATGACTGAGTTTTTAGACTCAGTATTAGGAGAACAGAAAAGAATAAGACATGGGGTTCTGCCTTTAAGTTACTCGTAATAGTAACCTAACAGTGGAGTTCTGACTGTGTGGTTAGAGCATTCTGCTGCTAACCAAAAGGTTGGCAGTTTGAACCTACCAGTCACTCCATGGGCTAAGATAAGGCAGGCAGTCTGCTTCCATAAAGATTTACAGTGGAAAGTATAAGATTTACATAGAAAAGAGATGGTCCTTGAACCTAGACCATATATTCTCAATTTTTTTAATAAATCTGTGAAAGGGGATAACAATAGATAATAATATTACCTACCTCATAGTGTTTTTGTTAAAATCAAGTGAGAGTTTTATATAAAAGTATTTTCCAACAATAAATGACTATAAATCAATGTTATTTCAGATTTAATTTTGATTTACGATCCTATACCATTCTGAGGATTCTACCACTGAGAAGAGAGTCACATATCAAATGTCTCTGTAGTTTCTATGTAACAGGTTGTATTTCTACAAGTTTATCTACATGCAGAAATGAACTCAATTTCCTTAGCACTACCATCATTATTGTTTTGTCTTCTTCTCTCTCACTCTCTCTCTCTCATACACACAAGCGTATACACAAACACACACAGTCATTCACACACCTCTAGGCTAAGTTTCTTAGCCAGGCATTGAAGACTTCCATAATCTAAACCCTACTTCCTCTTTGGAGTCCCTTGGTCGTACAAATGGTTAAGTCCTAGGCTATTTCCCTAAAGACTGATGGTTCAAGTTCACCCAAAGAACCTCAGAAAAAAGGCCTGGTGATCTACTTACAAAAATTCAGCCACTTACAACTCAACAGGCATAACATGCTATAAAAAAAACCTTGTTCTACATCCTACTTTGGTGAGTAGCAACTGGGGTCTTAAAAGCTTGCAAGCAGCCATCTAGATGCAATAACTGGTCTCTCCTTGACCAGAGCAAAGAAGAATGAACAAAGCCAAAGACTCATGGAAACAATTAGTCCAAGGGACTAGTGGACCATGCAAACCTCAGCCTACATGACCATAAGACCAGAAGAATTAGATGGTGCTCAGCTACCATTGTCAATCACTCAGAAGAGGATCAGTGAGGAGATAATGGATAGAGTGGGAAATGTGGAACAAAACTCAAACTAATAAATAAGACCAGGCATACTGGTCTGACAGAGCCTGGTGAAACACCCAAGACTACAGTCTCTAGTTACCCTTCAGGCCTAGAATTGAACTCACTCCCTCGGCTTTCAGACAAAAAATAGACGGGCATATAAGGTGAACATTTACACTGGGTAGATATATTACTTAGATCAATCAATCATGGGAGAACAGAAGGGCAGTATTTGCACAGGGAGATAGCTCAGGGGCCAGGAATACATAGGAAAGAAGGACACAGGGAAGAGGTAACTACAGGGAGGAAGTGGGAAGAGAGCTGTTACACTGTGTGGATTGCAATCAATGTCATGAAACAAAATGTGTATGAACTGCTGTATGGAAAATGAATTTGCTCTGTAAACTGTCACCCAAATCACAACAAAAATTAAAAAAAAAAAAAATCTGCCACTTAACAGCACTCTATGGGGCACAGTTCTACTCTGACACACATGGGTTGCCTTGAGTTAGAAGTGACTTGATGGCAATCAGTTTAGGGGCAGTGATGGTTCAGTGGCAGAATTTTCATCTTCTGTGAAACTAGGAAGACTCAAGTTTGATTCCTAGCCAGTATACTTTATGCACAGCTACCACCTGTCTGTCAGCGAAGGCTTGCATGTTGCTATGGTACTGAACAGGTTCCAGCAGAGCTTCATGACTAAGACAGACTAGGAAGAAAGGTTTGGTGATCTACTTTCAAAAATTAGCCATTGAAAACCCCTTGTATCACATAGGTCCAATCTCATTATGCATGGGGTCACCAGGAATCAGGAGTGATTCCATGGTGTCTAACAACAACAACCTCCCCTGTAGGCCAGAGCCCCACTTTTCTTTTAATGGAACTGTCCATCAACCATTCTTTCCCATATGAAGAAACATGCTCCATCAGGCTCATTCTAGGACCCCCTTCTGAACATCCTTTCTGCATCTGCTACCCTTTCTTTGAGGTATTTAAAGCCTTTCTTGATCTACAGAACCTCCCTTTTTACCCAGACATTGATTATCAGGATCTCCTGTAATCTTCATGAGCTTAGTTACCATTGCAGCTTATTTAATTGATCTAACACTCAGACTTTATGTTTTTGGGTTCCCTTTTAAGTACCTAAGGAACTCTGGTGGCACAGTCCCTAAGGCATTTGACTGTTAACCAGAAGGTCAGCAGTTCAAACCCACCAGCCACTCTGCAGAAGATCAGGCAGTCTAGATGTCACCTAATCTAATCTAATCTAGATGTCACCGTAAGCCAACCCTGGGACCAGAGGAGGCCGGGTGTTTGCCATGCAGTGGAGCCACTCCTAGGCCACAGGCTGTCGTAAGCCAACCCTGGGAACAGTGGAAGGTGGGTGCTTGCCCCTGGGGCAGGCTGGGTAAGCGACCAGGGTAGGGAAGACCAGGAAATGAGCAGAGCAGTATAGAACAGCTAGGGGAGACAAACTTGTCTGTAAGTTTGTCCTATTGGGATGGCTTGACTGTTGCTAATAGGCTGGTGGCTATGCCACTGGTGTTTCAAATGCCAGCAGGGTTGCCCACAGTGGACAGGTTTCAAGGGAGCCTCTAGACTAAGACAGACATGAAAGAAGGAGAAGGCCATCCACTTCTCAAAGAATTGGCCAGTGAAAACCTTATGAATAACAGTGAAACACTGTACAATATAGTGCTGGAAGATGAGCCCCTCAGGTCTGAAGGCACTCAAAATATGACTGGAGAAGAGCTGCCTCCTCAGAATAGAGCTGAACTTAATGAGGTACATATAGTAAAACTTTCAGGATCCCCATTTCCTGATGTGGCACATCTCAAGATGAGAAGAAACAGCTGTAAACATCCATTAATAATCAGAAAATGGGATGTATGAAATATGAATCTAGGGAAATTAGAAGTTGTCAAAAGTGAAATGGAACACATAAAGATTGATATCCTAGGTGTTAGTAAGCTGAAATGGACTGGCTTGGGCTGTTTTGAATCAGACAATCATATGATCTACTATGCCAGGAATGACAAATTGAAGAGGAATGGTGTGGCATTCATCGTCACAAAGACTGTTTCAAGATCTGTCCTAAAGTACAACACTGTAAGTGATAGGATAATATCTATATGCCTACAAGGAAGACCAGTTAATACTACTATTATTGAAATGTACACACCAACCTCCAAAGCCAAAGATGAAAAAATTGAAGATTTTTACCAACTTCTGCAGTCTGAAATTGACTGAACATGCAATCAAGATATGTTATCACTGGTGACTGGAATGTAAAAGTTGGAAACAGAGAAGAATCACCAGTAGTTGAAAAATATGGACTTGGTGACAGAAATGTTGCTGGAGATCACATGACAGAATTTTTCAAGACCAATGACTTATTCACTGCAAATACCTTTTTTCAACAGCACAAATGGTGGCTATACATGTGGACTTTGCCAGGTGGAGTACACAGGAGTCAAATTGACTACATCTGTGGCAAGAGGCTACAGAGAAGCTCAGTATCTTCAGTCAAAACAAGGCCAGCAGCTGACTGTAGAACAGACCATCAACTGCTCACATGCAAGTTCAAGTTGAAGCTGAAGACAATTAAAATAAGTCCACTACGCTGTCACAGATTCCTGTGGTTGTAGGACTTAAGAATTAACCTAAAAATCACCCTGCTAGCCAGGGACTGCACAGAGGACTGTGGACGGTGGCTGGGGAACAAACAGAGAAGGTGAA
>NW_006928140.1:5755-6245 GCF_000298275.1 Orycteropus afer afer
CGGAAACAACAGACCATCACAGTCCACACAAAGAAGCAGGATAAAGTGGTAGAAACAAGGGAGCAGGATACAGACCCAGAATATATCCCTGAGGACAAAGGAGCATTGGAACTCTCTGATAAGGAATTCAGAAGAATTATCTTTAGATAATTCTTCAAAGGATTGAGAGACAGACCAAAGAAAACATAGAAAAAAACCTTACAAAAATTTTGGAAGAAAACACCAAAACAAAATGACAATTAAATGAAAAATTAGAAATTATTATAAATCTACAGATAGAAATCCAAAAAATTAATACTAAATTGTCAGAAATAGATAACACATTGGAAAGGCAAAGGAGAAGAATTGATGTGATGGAAGACAGAATTAATCAGAAGGAAGAAAAATACCTGAATACTTCTTTGGAAAAGGATCAATCAGAAAAAAAAATCAAAACAAAAGGAAGAAAACCTAAGGTTCATGTGGGATACCATCAAAAGGAATAACTTAC
>NW_006928141.1:0-567 GCF_000298275.1 Orycteropus afer afer
TGGTCAGTTGTTATTTGCTATTTTTGGTTCTCTATTCAAAGGATTCCCTTTAACATCTCTTCTTGTAAGTTTGGTCTCATTTTAACAAATTCTCTTAGTTTCTGCTTATCTGGAAATCTCCTAATTTCACCATCATGTTTGAGGGATAATTTTGCCAGGTATATAATTCTTGTTTGAAAATTTTTCTCTTTCAGGGTTTTATATATACCATCCCATTGCCTTCATGCTGGCATGGTTTCTGCTGAGAAATCAGAGCTTATTCTTACTGGCTGAACTTTGTAGGTAACTTTTTGTTTTTCCTGTGCTGCTTTCAGAATTCTGTCTTTGTCTTTGGTTTTGATGAGTTTGATGATGATGCCTCTTGGTGATTTTCTTTTGGGCTCTATCCTGTTTGGGATTTTTTGGACTTCCTGAATGGATATATTCTCGTTTTTCATCATATCAGGGAAGTTGTCCTCCAACAAATCTTGAACAATTTCCTCAGTGGTTTAATTATTCTCTTCCTCTTCTGGAGTTCCAATGACACGTAGGTTATTCCTTTTGATGGTATCCCACATGAACCTTAGG
>NW_006928141.1:3409-4622 GCF_000298275.1 Orycteropus afer afer
TTCTTCTTCATTATCTTCCAAATGGAATCAGACTGTGCCTTTCAAATAGTCAGTAATTTTTATTTTTCTCTCATTTCTCCAAGGTTTTTTTTTTTTTTTTTTTTAAATCCAACAATAACCAGAATTTCACTTTTTTTTTCTTTTTTCCCTCCCAAGATGAAATGATTGGTTTTGCTGGTGGAAGGAGATAATTTATGAATTGCAAAAGCTGCATGCTTATACTTCATCTCTGCAAAATAAAAACAATTTTAGAAATGCAGTAAATTCTGCTTATGGAAAGAGAAGCAGACTAACGTCTTGCAATATTAACTTCACAGAACTGTTCCAGAGAACAAAAGCTGTTGATCCCTGCTTATTTCAGGGCATCTTTAATGTGTGGATATTTGATGTTTCTTCAAGCACTAGGGGTTCTCAGAAGAATATTCCCATTTGGCCACACCTTATTGAGCCCCTTCCCACACACACATTCATTGCAAGGAGGGATACACTGAATTTATTGGGGTAAGGCGACAGTTTGGGATTGATAAAGTGTAGTAGTTTAATGGACCCAAGTTTTAATCCAGCCTGTAATGCATTCTAGCTAATTAACTATATGTTATGAACAAGATCCTAAACTTCTCTGAGCCTCTATTCTTTTTATTTATTTATTTACTTACCTACCTATTGTGATTTGGGAAAAAGTTTACAGAGGAAATCAATTTTCCATTCAACAGTTCACACGTATCATTCATATCAATGTGACATTGAATGCAGTCCCCACAATATAATTTCAATCTTCTCACTTTCTCTCTGTTCACTATTTCCTTATCCTTTTTCTCTAACCCTTCTTACCTTTGGAGATCTATCCCTGGACAAATGCTGCCATTTTTATCTTGTATGTTTGATTTTTCTATTGAGTGCATACCTCCCTGGTATTATTGTTCTCCTTATGGGCCTGTGTATTATTTGGCTGGTAGTGTAGTGCCTAAGGCACTTGGCTGCCAACAAGAAGGCGGAGGTCCAAACCCACCAGCCCCTCCTCACAAGGAAGTTTGGGTAATCTACTTCCATAGTCATACTGGCTTGGAAACCCACGGAAGGGTAGTTATGAGTCGAGTCTGACTTGATGGCACATAATAACATTAACAACATTATTTGGCTGAAAGTTGAGTGATGAGGGTTAGTTCAGTTCCAGGCTTGAAGAGTATCTAAGGTCCATAGTTTCTGAAATTAC
>NW_006928141.1:5937-6606 GCF_000298275.1 Orycteropus afer afer
GATACTGCCTCGGAAACCCAAGGAGGGGTCGCTATGAGTCAGGGCTGACTCGACGGCACATAACAACAACAACAACAACAAGACTCATAATATTTAAAGTAACCATCCACAGTCACTCAGCTAGTAGTATAACTTGTGAATTCTTGCTTACTTCAAAGCCTGAAGTATTACTGTAGTATCTCTCAAGGTAAAAGTCTATAGAACAAAACACAGTTATTCTTTTTCTTTTTTCTCACACCACACCCAATCCATCAGCATAATATATAATTTCTTCCTTCAGAATAAGTCCAGAATCTTTCCACTTGATACCATCTCCATCACACCTTGTTGTTGTTAGGTGTTGGTGTGTTCTATAAATTCTAGAGATAAGTCCCTTGTCAGATATGTTATTACCAAATATTTTTTCCCAATCTTTAGGTTCTCTTTTGACTCATTTGGAGAAGTCTTTGGAAGCACATAAAAAATTATTTTTTAGAAGGTCCCAATCATCTGGTTTCCCTTCTGGTGTTTGTGGATTTTGAGTTATGCTTGATAGTCTATTTATGCAATATATTAGGGCCCATAAATTTGACCCTAAATTTTCCTTGAGAAACTGTATGCTTTTAGGTTTCACATTTAAGTCTTTGATCCATCTAGAGTTCATTTTTGTGTATGGTGTGAGGTACAGAT
>NW_006928142.1:0-735 GCF_000298275.1 Orycteropus afer afer
ATATGTTGTTGCAGTCTATTGCCTAGGATTTTGTTGAAGATTTTTGCATCTATATTCATGTGTCTTCCTCCAATCCTGATGCCACATTCTTCTTCATATAATCCAGCTTCTTGGAGTATTTGCTCCCCATATAAGTTGAATAAGTATGGTGAAAGGATTCAACCTTGACACACTCCCTTCTTGATTTTGAGCCATGCAGTATCCCCTTGTTCTGTTCAAATGACAGCCTCTTGATCTATGTACACTTTCTTCATGAGTACAATCAAGTGCTTTGGAATTCCCATTCTTCTCACTGTTATCCACAATTTGTTATGATCCACACAATTGAATGCTTCTGCATAGTCAATAAAACACAAGTAAACATTTTTCTGGTATTCTTTGCTTTCAGCTATCATCCACGTGCCATCAGCAATGATATCCCTCATTCCACATTCTCTTCTGAATCCAGGTTGCATTTCTGAAAGTTCGCTGTCAATATACTGCTGCAACGAGTTTTGAATTACCTTCAGGAAGATTTTACTTGCATTTGATGTTAATGATATTGTTCAATAATTTCCACATTCTGTGGTATCACCTTTCTTTGGAATGGGTACTAATATGGATCTCTTCCAGTCAGTTGGCCTGGGTGCTGTCTTCCAAATCTCTTGACATAACCGAATGAGTGCCACCAGTGCAGCATCTGTTTGCTGAAATATCTCAATGGGTATTCCGTCAATTCCCAAAACCTTGTTCTTC
>NW_006928142.1:1224-3825 GCF_000298275.1 Orycteropus afer afer
TCATATTTTGGCTCTTGTGGACTTCTTTTAATTGTCTTCAACTTCAACTTGAATGTGTGTATGAGCAGTTGATAGTCTGTTCCACAACCAGCTCCTGGCCTTGTTTTGGCTGAAGATTTTGAACTTCTCCTTCACCTCTTGCCACAGATGCAGTCAATCTGTTTCCTGTGTATTCCATCTGGTGAAGTCCCCGTGTATAGTCATCACTTATGTTGTTGTAAAAACATATTTGCAATGAATAAGTCTTTGGTCTTGCAAAATTCTATCATGTGATCTCCAGCGTTATTTCTATCTCCAAAGCCATATTTTCCAACTACAAGGAACTCTTCTTTGTTTCCAACTTTTGCATTCCAGTCATCAGTGATATTCAACACATCTTGATTGCATGTTAGATCAATTTCAGAATGCAGAAGTTGGTAGAAATCTTCAATATCCTCACCTTTGGTTTTGGTGGTTGGTGCGTAAATTTGTGTAATAGTAGTATTAACTGATCTTCCTTGTAGGCATATCTATATTATCCTATCACTGACAGGGTTGTACTTCAGGACAGATCTTGAAACACTCTTTGTGATGGTGAATGCCACACCCTTCCTCTTCAACTTGTCATTCCCAGCATAGTACATCATATGATTGTCTGATTCAAAATAGCCAAAACCAGTCCATTTCAGCTCACTAATGCCTAGGATATCTATCTTTATGAATTCCATTTCATTTTGAAAACTTCCAATTTTCCTAGATTCAAACTTTGTACATTCCATGTTCCAATTATTAATGAGTATTTGCATCTGTTTCTGCTCATTTCGAGTCATGCCACATCAGCCAATGGAGGTCTTGAAAGCTTTACTCTATCCATATTGTTAAGGTCGTCTCTACACTGAGGAGTTAACTCTTCCCCAGTCAAATTTTGAGTGCCATCTGACTTGATTGGCTCATCTTCCCGCACTATGTTGGTCACTGTTTCAGGGCTGTTCATAAAGTTTTCCAGTAATATATCAGACAGTGTTTCACTGCTATTCATAAGGTTTTCACTGGCCAATTCTTTGCGAATTGGAAGTCTTCTTTCTTCTTCCTAGTCTGTCTAAGCCCAGAAGCTCTGCTGAATCCAGCTTGCTGGTTACTCCCAGCATGGGTAACCCTGCTGGCATTTTGCAACACTTTGGCATAGCCTCCAGGCTCACAGCAACATATAAGCCACCACAGGATGACAAACTGAGACAAGTTCATCTCCCCTAGTTGTTGCTAATCCCTCTGCACCTGCCTACCTCAGGGCATTGCCTTAATATAAGCCACATCCTATCAAAAAGCAGTCTCCAATCCCTGGGTCTACCTACCTCATTCCCTGGCCTTAATGCAGAGTCACACCCAAGTGAAAAGCAGCTTCCAAGCCACCAGCCTTCCTACCTCAGTCTCTGGCCTTAATATAGAGCCACTCCCAAGTGAAAAGAAGCCTCCAAGTCCCCTTTTGTTTGAAACTAGACATGTTGAATATTATAATGTGGTAATTCTGGAAATCAGACTTTCTCCCGCCCCTCCTTTTTTTTTCTTGTGAACTTCAGCTGTTTGGTGATTTTTCTGAACTATTTTTGTAAAGTCTGAATTCTTTGTCATATGTGATTTCTGAAGTATATTACTTTAGCTGGCCTTCAGTTAGTTAAAATAAATTTTAACATTGATTTTTTAAAAAACATGCATTTTATTGAAATATAATTTATGTACAGTGAAATACACAGAAATAAAGTGACATGGGTCAGTCAATGAATTTTTTTTTGCAGTGTTTCCTCCTCTCCTCTCCCAGCCCTGACAACAAACAAAGAAAGTTTCCCTCCATAACACAGAACTAATACTATATTGTCCTGTGATTGACTTATGTCACTCAGCATAATGTCCTCCAAGTTCATCCATATTATGTGGTGTTTTATAGACTCTACAATCTTCTTTAGTGCTACATAGCATTCCATTATGTGTATGTACCATAGTTTGGTCATCCACTCTTCTGCTATAAATCTTAGAGATAATTCCCTTGCCAGATATGTAATTATCAGCAAATATAAATTTGTTGCTGTCGTTTTTGTTATGTGCTTTTTCGTGGTGACGACTGCTTTGTTCTATATAATTTTCTATGCTGAGCTTCTTTTGTTTATGAATCATGTTATCACTTTCTTCATTGTTACTGTTTTAGTATTTGCTGAATATTTATGATGGTCCTCTTTTTTTGAGGTGAAGGTTTTTCATTTTCCTTTGAGGTTACCCTGTGGTTTATAGTTTTCTTCCCAAGTTTAGAGCAGTCTGTTCTATCTTGTAGTTGTCTTGACTTCCCTACCATATAGAAGTTCTCTAACAACACAATTTTTTCCCTCTTTTTGGTTTGTAATTGCCCTAATTTGTCAATTGATGTCTATGGTTCCATGTTTACAACCTTGCAGGCTTATTTACTTTGGATACTTCCATAGCTGGATTAGTTTCTGGGTTATATCTTCATGTGTGTTAATGGTCAGTTGTTGTTGGCTGTTGTTGCTTCTTTGTCCAAAGAGCTCCCTTTAGCATCTCTTGTAAGGTTGGTCTGGTTTTAACAAATTCCCTTAATTTCTGCTTATCTGGAAA
>NW_006928142.1:4815-6272 GCF_000298275.1 Orycteropus afer afer
TGGTGATTTTATGTTGGAGTGACTTGCCCACTATTTTCATTTTCTTTGTATGTTATCTACACAAGCAGGGTACTGTGCTCCTCTATTTGCTAGTTGACAGCACTTATACACTCACCCCCTGTCTCCTGTTGTCATGTGTCCCTGCCAACCTTGGCAAACAAAGCCTATTCTTAGGTCCCTGAAATCTGAATAAGAATGCTATCACTTTAAAATCCAAAATGGCCACTGCTTGTAAACATTCAAAATGGCTGCACCCTTGGTCACTTTAAAAATCCAAAATGGCTACTGTGTGTAAACAATCAAAATGGCTGCATCCTCTGGACAGCAGAAAGTCAACAGCTCAGGTTGTCTCCCTCCTTGCTGTTTCCCTTCCTAGTCATAGGCCACCAGTGCAGTCGTCCCTGTAGCCCTGGTGACCAAGCCTGATCTTTGGGTCAAATCTCAGGTCCTAGCACCACTTGAAAATATTCAGGCTGTTGGTCCTGTCAGAGTAGCTGAAAGTCCAAAGATCCTGTCTCTGTACTCACTGTTTTTGTTCAGGGTTTTTCCCTAGTTGCTGCCTAAACCACTTCTGCATAGTTCCTTTCAAAGCTCAGGGCTCCAGGATTATCTTCTGTATCTCTGTCAATGGGTTTTTCTTTTCTTTGTGTTGCTTGTCTGTCTATTCCTCCATCTTACTGGAAGTCCACCATATTTCTTTCAATACCAGGCCTGAGATAGATAGAGGGAGAGAGAGAGGAAAGAGAGAGGAAGAAGGAGATTAAAGAGAGGGAGAGGGAGAGGGAGAGGGAGAGAGAGAGAGAGAGAGAGAGAGAGAGAGAGAGAGAGAGAGAAAGTAGACTGACCCTGTGCTAGGGCAATGTTAGATAGTAAAATTACAAAATGGAAGGATAGAGCCCAGTACCTGAAGACAGGAACTGGGTGAGGCTTACTTGCTTGTGAAGAGAGATTCAGACATAACCTTTATTTCTTATTTCCAGTGAGTGTAGAGATTATCCAGCGGTAAAAGCTTAGAGTTCTGAAATATTTTCTTAATATGCATTTCCTCTGTGCAGGTAAAAGGAGTTTTGATAGTGTAGTAGTTAAGGCATTAGGCAGCTAACCAAAAGGTTGATGGTTCAGACCCATCAGCCACTCCATGGAATAAAGATGAGGCAGTCTGCTTCTGTAAAGGTTTATAGACTTGGTGGTTGGTATGAGTTGGAAATGACTATGGCAGTGAGTTTAGATTTTTTGGAGCTCTGGTGATACAGTGACTAAGACATTTAACTGCTAACCAGAAGGTTGGCAGTTCAAACTCACCAGCCACTCCACGGAAGGGAGATGAGACAATCTACTTATATAAAGATTTACTGCCTTGGGAACCCAATGAAGGTCTCTATGAATCTGAATTGACTTTATGGCAGTAAGTTTAGTTTATTTCTTTCTTCTTCTTCTTCTATTTTTTTTTTTTTTTT
>NW_006928143.1:0-3124 GCF_000298275.1 Orycteropus afer afer
TCTGTAAATCTTCACCCAAATCACAATTAAAAAAAAAAAAAAAAAGGAAACTGGGCCTTGAATGGAAAGTAGCTAGTGGAAATGGAAGAATTGACAAGATAAAAGAGCCGAACAGAAGATTTCAAAGGGAGCTCAAGCAGACAAAGCCAATTATTATAATGAAATGTGCAAGGACCTGGAGTTAGAAAACCAAAAGAGAACAACCTTGGCATTTCTCAACCTGAAAGAACTGAGGAAACATTTTAAGCCTCGAGTTGCCATATTGAAAGATTCTAGGGACAAAATATTGAGTGATGCAGAAAGCAACAAAAGATGATGAAAGGAATACACAGAGTACCAAAAAGACCTTGTTGATCTTCATTCATTTCAGGAGGTGGCATATCATCAAGGATCAATGGTACTGAAGGAAGACGTCAAGGTAGCACTGAAGGAATTGGCTGTAAACAAGGCTCAGGGAATTGACAGAATCCCCATTGAGATGTTTCACAAACAGATGCTGAGCTGGAGGCACTCACTTGGCTATGCCGAGAGATTTGGAAAACAGCTACCTGGCCAACTGACTGGAAGAGATCCATATATGTACCCATTCCAAAGAAAAGTGATCCTACAGAGTGAAGAAATTATCAAACAATATTAATGATATCACACGCAAGTAAAATCTTACTGAAGATAATTCAAGAATGGTTGCAGCAGTAATTGACAGAGAGCTTCCAGAAATGCAAGCTGGATTCAGAAGGGGATGTGGAGAAAAGGATATCATAGCTGCTGCCAAATGGACTTTGGTTCAAAGAAAAGAGTACCAGAAATATGTTTATTTGTTTTTTATTGACTATGCAAAGGCATTTGATTGAGTGGATCATAACAAATTATTGATGACATTGAGAAGAATGGGAATTTCAGAACACTTAATTGTACTCTCGAGGAGCCTGTACATAGACCAGGAGGCTGTCGTTCGAACAAAACAAGGGGATACTGCATGGTTTTAAATCAAGAAGGGAGTGCATCAGGGTTGTATGCTTTCACCATACTTATTCATTCTGTGTGCTGAGCAAATAATCTGAGAAGCTGGACTATGAAGAAGAATGTGGCATCAGGATTGGAAGAAGGCTCATTAACAACCTGTGATATGCAGATGACCCAACTTTGCTTGGTGAAAGTGAGGATGACTTAGGAGACTTACTGATGAATGCTAAAGACTACAGTCTACAGTATGGATTACACCTCAATATAAAGAAAACAAAAACTCTCACAATTGGACCAATAAGCAACATCACGATAAATGGAGAAAACATTGAGGTTGACAAAGATTTCATATTACTTGGTTCTATAGTCAATGCCAATGGAAGCTGCAGTCAAGATATCAAAAGATGTATTGTATTTGGAAAATCCATCACAAAATACCTCTTTCAAGTGCTGAAGAGCAAAGATGTCTCCTTGAGAACTGAGATGTACCTAATCCAAGCCATAGTATTTTCAATCACCTTTATACATGTGAGAGCTGGACAATGAATAAGGAAGAACGAAAAGGAGTTGATGCTTTTGAGTTGTGGTGCTGGCAAAGAATTCTGAAAGTACTGTGGGCTGCTGAAAGAACTAACAGATCTGTCCTGGAAGAAGTGCAGCTGGAATGCTCTTTGGAAGCAAGAATGGCCAGACTTTGTCTCACCAACTTTGGTCATGTCAGAAGGAACCATTCTCTGGAGAAGGATATGATGCTTGGTAAAGTGGAGGATCGATGAAAGAGGGGAAGACCCTCAACAAGATGAATTGACCTGATGGCTGCAGAGATGGGCTCAGGTATAGTAGGGAATGTGAGGCTGGCACAGGATGGGGCAGTGTTTGTTTCTGTCGGTACATAAGTTTACTATGAGTCGGAGATGACTTGACAGCACATGACAACAATAACAACTACTTTAGAAGCATGATATCCTCTCCAGTCCCTTCTGACAACATGACTAAAGCACATAAGACAAAGTCTGGCCATTCTTGCTTCTAAGGAGGATTCAGGCTATACTCCTTCCAGGACAGATTTGTTCATTCTTTTGACAGTTCATGGTATTTTCACCAACACTATGATTCAAATGCATTGATCTTTTCTCCATCTTATTCATTCATTGTGCAGCTTTCATGTGTTTGAGGATATTGAAAATACCATGGCTTGACTCAGGTGCAGCTTAGTCTTTAAAGTGATATCTTTGCTCTTTAACACTAAAAAGAGGTCTTTGTAGCAGATTTTCCCAGTGCAGTAAGTCATCTGATTTCTTGACTGCTGTGTCCATGGGTGTTGATTGTGGATTCAAGTGAAATCAAATCCCTGAAAACTTCAATCTTTTGTCCATTTCTCTTGATGTTGCTTATTGGTCCAATTGTAAGGACTTTTGTTTTCTTTATGTTGAAGTGTAATCCATACTGAAGGCTGTAGTCCTTGATCTTCATCAGTAAGTGCTTCAAGTCATCTTGACTTCCAGCAAGTAAGGTTACATCATCTACATATTACAGGTTGCTAATGAGTCTTCCTTCAATCCTAATGCCATGTTATTCTTCACATAGTCCAGTTTCTTGCATTATTTGCTCAGTATACATATTGAATAATGCTTGGATAGAACAGTGATGCACACCCTTCTTGATTTTAAACAATTTAGTATCCCCTTGTTCTGTTTGTGCAATTGCTTCTTGGTCAATGTACACATTTCTCATGAGCATAATTAAATGTTCTGGAATTCCCATTCTTCACAATATTATCCACAATTTGCTGTGATCACTACAGTCAAATGTCTGCATAGTGATAAAACTCAGATAAACATCTTTCTGGTAATCTTTGCTTTCAGCCAATATCCATCTGACATCAGCAATGATATCCCTTGTTCCACACCCTCTTCTGTATCTACCTTGAATTTCTGGCAGTTCTCTGTCAATATGCTACTGCAACCATTTTTTAATTATCTTCAGGAAAATTTTACTTGTTTGTGATATTAATGATATTGTTCAATAATTTCCACATTTTGTTGGATCACCTTTCTTTGAAGTGGGCATAAATATTGATCTCTTCCAGTCAATTGGCCAGGTAGCTGTCTTCTAAATTTCTTGGCATATACAAGCGAGCACCTCCAGTGCTGCATAGAGG
>NW_006928143.1:3224-8313 GCF_000298275.1 Orycteropus afer afer
TGGACCAATAAGCAACATCACGATAAATGGAGAAAACATTGAGGTTGACAAAGATTTCATATTACTTGGTTCTATAGTCAATGCCAATGGAAGCTGCAGTCAAGATATCAAAAGATGTATTGTATTTGGAAAATCCATCACAAAATACCTCTTTCAAGTGCTGAAGAGCAAAGATGTCTCCTTGAGAACTGAGATGTACCTAATCCAAGCCATAGTATTTTCAATCACCTTTATACATGTGAGAGCTGGACAATGAATAAGGAAGAACGAAAAGGAGTTGATGCTTTTGAGTTGTGGTGCTGGCAAAGAATTCTGAAAGTACTGTGGGCTGCTGAAAGAACTAACAGATCTGTCCTGGAAGAAGTGCAGCTGGAATGCTCTTTGGAAGCAAGAATGGCCAGACTTTGTCTCACCAACTTTGGTCATGTCAGAAGGAACCATTCTCTGGAGAAGGATATGATGCTTGGTAAAGTGGAGGATCGATGAAAGAGGGGAAGACCCTCAACAAGATGAATTGACCTGATGGCTGCAGAGATGGGCTCAGGTATAGTAGGGAATGTGAGGCTGGCACAGGATGGGGCAGTGTTTGTTTCTGTCGGTACATAAGTTTACTATGAGTCGGAGATGACTTGACAGCACATGACAACAATAACAACTACTTTAGAAGCATGATATCCTCTCCAGTCCCTTCTGACAACATGACTAAAGCACATAAGACAAAGTCTGGCCATTCTTGCTTCTAAGGAGGATTCAGGCTATACTCCTTCCAGGACAGATTTGTTCATTCTT
Organism: Orycteropus afer afer; assembly: GCF_000298275.1. Classification (NCBI taxonomy): domain Eukaryota; kingdom Metazoa; phylum Chordata; class Mammalia; order Tubulidentata; family Orycteropodidae; genus Orycteropus; species Orycteropus afer. The sequence goes on from NW_006928143.1 coordinate 4,014, forward strand.
TTGACAGTTCATGGTATTTTCACCAACACTATGATTCAAATGCATTGATCTTTTCTCCATCTTATTCATTCATTGTGCAGCTTTCATGTGTTTGAGGATATTGAAAATACCATGGCTTGACTCAGGTGCAGCTTAGTCTTTAAAGTGATATCTTTGCTCTTTAACACTAAAAAGAGGTCTTTGTAGCAGATTTTCCCAGTGCAGTAAGTCATCTGATTTCTTGACTGCTGTGTCCATGGGTGTTGATTGTGGATTCAAGTGAAATCAAATCCCTGAAAACTTCAATCTTTTGTCCATTTCTCTTGATGTTGCTTATTGGTCCAATTGTAAGGACTTTTGTTTTCTTTATGTTGAAGTGTAATCCATACTGAAGGCTGTAGTCCTTGATCTTCATCAGTAAGTGCTTCAAGTCATCTTGACTTCCAGCAAGTAAGGTTACATCATCTACATATTACAGGTTGCTAATGAGTCTTCCTTCAATCCTAATGCCATGTTATTCTTCACATAGTCCAGTTTCTTGCATTATTTGCTCAGTATACATATTGAATAATGCTTGGATAGAACAGTGATGCACACCCTTCTTGATTTTAAACAATTTAGTATCCCCTTGTTCTGTTTGTGCAATTGCTTCTTGGTCAATGTACACATTTCTCATGAGCATAATTAAATGTTCTGGAATTCCCATTCTTCACAATATTATCCACAATTTGCTGTGATCACTACAGTCAAATGTCTGCATAGTGATAAAACTCAGATAAACATCTTTCTGGTAATCTTTGCTTTCAGCCAATATCCATCTGACATCAGCAATGATATCCCTTGTTCCACACCCTCTTCTGTATCTACCTTGAATTTCTGGCAGTTCTCTGTCAATATGCTACTGCAACCATTTTTTAATTATCTTCAGGAAAATTTTACTTGTTTGTGATATTAATGATATTGTTCAATAATTTCCACATTTTGTTGGATCACCTTTCTTTGAAGTGGGCATAAATATTGATCTCTTCCAGTCAATTGGCCAGGTAGCTGTCTTCTAAATTTCTTGGCATATACAAGCGAGCACCTCCAGTGCTGCATAGAGGGGACAAAGTTATGAAAACTTCTTAGCCATAACCAAATATATTGAGGGAATGAGTCACTGGACCTGGGGACGTTGGCCCATAGTTTCATGAGACACTAAGGTCAATTGGCATAACTTACTCCAGACAAACAATGTTCTACATCTCACTTTGATGAGTAGTGATTAGGGTCTTAAAAGCTTGTGAGTAGCCACGGAAGGTGCAACTATTTATCTCTCCTTGTATGGAGAAAAGATGAATAAAGAAAATCAAAGATGCATGGAAAGAATTAGTACAAAGTACTGATGGACAATTAAAAGAACTAATTGGTACCTGGCTACCACTCTGGAAGGGATCACAATAGGATGTCCTGTATAGAGTGGGCAAAAAATGTGGAACAAAACTCAAAATAATAAAAATTTTCAGGCTTACTGGTCTGATAGAGACTGGTGGAACCTCCAAAACTATGGTCCTTATATATCTTTAATCCTACTACTGAACTCACCCCTGTGACTCAGCCAAACATACATGGATATATAAGCTAAATTCTGGTGGTGTGGTGCCTAAGGCATTTGGCTTAACTAGAAAGTTGGTGGCTCAAACACACCAGCCACTCTGTATAAAGAAGGTGGACAATCTACTTCCTTAAAGATTGACCACCTTGGAAACCCAAAGAGGGTCTCTATGAGTCGGAATTGACTCAATGGCAGTGAGTTTTTCTTTTCTTTAAATAAAGTGAACAATAACAGCAAGAGTACTCCTTACAATAATCAACAATAGACCAAAAGGTACCATTTGCTCAGAGATAAAACTCATACGGAATAAACAAGAATCAGATCGACTACATCTCTGGGGAGAGATGATAGAGAAGCTCAATATCTTAAGCCAAAACAAGGCCAGGAGCTGACTGTGGAACAGACCATCAACTGCTCATATGCAAGTTCAAGCTGAAGTTGAAGAAAATTAAAACAAGTCTGTGAGAGCCAAAATACGACCTTGATTATATCCCACTTGAATTGAGAGACCATATGAAGAACAGATGTGATGCATTCAACACCAGTATCTGAAAACCAGACAAATTGTGGGATGACATCAAGAACATCATACATGAAGAAAGCAAGAGGTCATTCAAAAGACAGGAAAGGAAGAAAAGACCAAAATGGATGTCAGGAGAGACTCTGAAACTTGCTCTTGAGCAAAGAATAGCTAAAGGAAGTGGAAGAAATTACAAGATTAAACAGCTGAACAGAAGATTTCAAAGGGCAGTGGGAAAAGACAAAGTAAAGTATTATAATGAAATGTGTGAAGACCTGGAGTTAGAAAACCAAAGCGTAAGAACACATTTGGCATTTCTCAAGCTGAAAGAAGTAAAGAATATTTCAAGACTCAAGTTGCAATATCAGAAGATTTTATGTGCAAAATATTGAATGATGCAGGGAACATCAAAAGAAGATGGAAGGAATATACAGAATCACAGTACCAAAAACAATTGGTTGATGTTTATCTATTTCAGGAGGTGGCATATGATCAAGAACCAATGGTATTGAAGGAAGAAGTCCAAGCTACTCTGATGGAATTGGTGAAAAACAAGACTCCAGGAACTGATGGAATACCCATTGAGATGTTCCAACATATGGATGCTGCACTGGAGGCACTTTCTTGTCTATGCCAAGAATTTTGGAAGACAGCTATCTGGCCTACTGACTCTAAGAGATCCCTATTTGCACCCATTCTAAAGAAAGAGGATCCAACATAATGTGGAAATTATCAAAAAATATCATTAATATCACATGCAAGTAAAATTTTGCTGAAAATAATTTAAAAATGGTTGCAGCAGTATATTGACAGGGAACTTCCAGAAATGCAAGCTGGATTCAGAAGAGGATGTGGAATGAGGGATATCACTGCTGATGTCAGATGCATCTTGGCTGAAAGCAAAGAATATGTGAAAGATGTTTACCTGTGTTTTATTGACTATACAAAAGCATTAAACTGTGTGGATCATAACAAATTATGGATAAGATTGAGAAGAATGGAAATCCTAGAACACTTAATTGTGCTCATGAGGAACCTGTGCATAGACCAGGAGGCTGTCATTTGAACATAACAAGGGGATATTGCATGGTATAAAATCAGGAAAGGAGTGTATCAGGGTTGTATCCTTTGACCATACTTATTCAATCTGTATGCTGAGCAAATAATCCAAGAAGGTGGACTGTACAAAGAATGTGGCATTAGGTTTGGAGGAAGGCTCATTAACAACCTGCAATATGCAGATGACACAACTTTGCTTGCTGAAAGTGAATATGACTTGAAAGACTTACTGATTAAGATCAAAGACTACAGCCTTCAGTATGGATTACACTTCAACATAAAGAAAACAAAAATCCTCACAACTGGACCAATAAGCAACATCATGAAAAATGGAGAAAAGATTGAAGTTGTCAGGGATTTGATTTCACTTGGATCCACAATCAACACCCATGGACACAGCAGTCAAGAAATCAGATGACTTACTGCACTGGGCAAATCTACTACAAAGACCTCTTTATAGTATTAAAGAGCAAAGATATCACTTTAGAGACTAAGGTGCACCTGACTCAAGCCATCGTATTTTCAATAGCATCATATCCACATGAAAGATGGACAATGAATAAGGCCAAGGAAAAATTGATGCATCTGAATTTTAGTGTTGGTGAAAATATTGAAAATATCTGAATTAAAGCGTTGATGAAAATGCCATGAACTGTCAGAAGAATGAACAAATCTGTTCTGGAAGAAGTATAGTCTGAATCCTCCTTAGAAGCAAGAATGGCCAGACTTTGTCTCATGTGCTTTGGTCATGTTGTCAGAAGGGACTGGTCCCTGGAGAAAGATATCATGATTGGTAAAGTAGAGGGTCCCCCCCCAAAAAAATGGGGGGGGGGAAGGCCCTCAACGAGATAGATTGACATAGTGGCTGCAGTGATGGGTTCAGGTGTAGCAAGGATTGTGAGGATGGCACAAGACAGGCAGTATTTCCTTCTGTTGCACACAGGGTTGCTGTGAATCAGAGTCAACTTGACTGCACCTAACAACAACAAGGGCCACAGTTTCTGGGGTTCCACCAGCCTCTATCAGACCAGTAAGTCCATTCTTTTTTATGATTTTTGATTTTATTATACTTTTTTTTTTTTTTAGGATTTGGGTGAAGATTTACAGAGTAAATTCACTTTTCATACAGCAGTTCACATATACTTTGT
>NW_006928144.1:0-784 GCF_000298275.1 Orycteropus afer afer
ACCAGGAGGCTGTCATTTGAACAGAACAAGGGGATACTGCATGGTTTAAAATCAGGAAGGGAGTGTGTCAGGGTTGTCTCCTTTCACCATACTTATTCAATCTGTATGCTGAGCAAATAACCCGAGAAGCTGGAATATACAAAGAAGAGTATGGCATCAGGATTGGAGGAAGACTCACTAACAACCTGTGAATTGCAGACGACACAACTTTGCTTGCTGAGAGTGAGGATGACTTGGAGCATTTGCTAATGAAGATTAAAGACTACAGCCTGTAGTATGAATTACACCTCAATATGAAGAAAATGAAAATCCTCACAAATGGATCAATAAGCAGCATCACAATAAACGGAGAAAAGATTGAAGTTGTCAAAGATTTCATATTGCTTGGTTCTACAATCAACACCAGTGGAAGGAACAGTCAAGACATCAGATGACATATTGCACTGTGGAAATCTGCTGCAAAAGACCTCTTTAAAGTGCTGAAAAGTAAAGATGTCTGTTTGAAGGCTAAGATGCACTAAACTCTGTTTGTTTGTTTTTTTAAATTGTGATTTGGGTGAGGATTTACAGAGCAAATTCACTTTCCATACAGCAGTTTACATATGCTTTGTCTCATGACATTGGCCACAGTTTACCACAATGCAACAGCTCCCTTCCCACTTCCTCCCCATAGTTACCTCTTCCCAGTGTCATCCCTCCATGGACTCCTGCCCCCTAAGCTGTCTCCCTGTGCATAGGCAGCCCTTCTTTCTCAATGATTGTTCTCTCCAAGGAGTGTATCTAC
>NW_006928144.1:1209-1810 GCF_000298275.1 Orycteropus afer afer
ACTATGGTCCCAAGCCCACAGGTTCAACTACTTGGTCCCTCTGGGTAGCTGGTGCGACCAAGCAGTGACCACCAAACTCTGGTGTTTTTGATCATTCCATCTGCATGTAAAAGTTGGACAGTGAATAAGGAAGACTGAAGAAGAGTTGATGCTTTTGAGTTGTGGCATTGGCAAAACATACTGAAAGTACCATGGGCTACCAGAAGAACTATTAAATGTGTCCTGGAAGAAGTGCTACTGGTATGCTCCTTGGAAGTGAGAATGGCCAGACTTCATCTCACATACTTTGGTCATGTTGTCAGAAGGGACCATTCCCTGTAGAAGGATGTTGTTGTTGTTGTTAGGTGCCGTTGAGTTGTCTCTGACTCATAGCGACCCTATGCACAGCAGCATGAAACACTGTCTGGTCCTGAGCCAGCTCCATGATTCTTGCTATACTTGAGCCCATAGCCACTGCCACCATGTCAATCTATCTCAATGAGGGCCTTCTCCTCTTTCATCGACCATCCACCTTACCAAGCATGACATCCTTCTCCAGGGAATGGTCCCTTCTGACAACATGACCAAAGTATGTGAGACGAAGTCTGGCCATTCTCACCTC
>NW_006928144.1:4015-5148 GCF_000298275.1 Orycteropus afer afer
ACAATTAAGTGTTCTGGAATTCCCATTCTTCTCAATATTATCCAAAATTTGTTATGATCCACACAATCAAATGCTTTTGTATGTTCAATAAAACACAGGTAAACATCTTTCTGGTATTCTTTGCTTTGAGCCAAGATCCATCTGACATCAGCAATAATATCCCTCTTTCCACGTCCTCTTCTGAAACCAGCTTGTATTTCTGGAAGTTCTCTGTCAATATACTGCTGCAATCTCTTTTGAATTATCTTCCGTAAGGATATCATGCTTGAAAAAGGGGAGGATGCATTTCTCTGGTAACTGTTCACTGGAATGGACCTGGTGTACTCCTGGGCAAGTGCAACAGGTTATCCAGTTCCTGCCCCCACTGAAGCCAGGGAGGTAGCATCCAGACTCCAGCATCTCTAGTCACCACCTCAGGCATTCAGCTTCACATGAGCTTCCAACCCAAAAGACTAGAGAGCACTACTGATGAGTGGTTTTGTTTCTATTTACAAGCTTCCTCTCTATTCTTGGTTGCCTGTGTTGTTGGAGTTCTTGCCTGTTTCCCTACCCTTTCCTTTCTCAGATCTAGCTTATATTCTTCTCACTCTGCTTCACACTGATTTGTTTACACTACATCTCTGTCTTAGTGAGGATTCTGTGAAATTAGCTACTGTTCACCCATGTGTATTATCTTCTATGTCCCCAAACTGCCTTGCTGTATCAGGCCTCTGCTCCATCTCTTCTTGATCACTACTTTTTTTCTGTTACTTTTTTTAGATTGTGTTTAAGCTAACTTTTTATCCTTTCATTTGATGCTCAGAGTCCTGGGATTATCATCTGTATCTGACTCACTTGGTTCCTTGAGCTTTTGTTGTAAAGGGACTGGGAAGAATGTGTCACCAGCATGCCATCTTGTATCCTCCACCCAATTTGATAATATTTTGATAAGCATTTTTCTGTCTGTGCTTATAAGAGGAATTGGTCTGTCCATGTATAGGGTTGGCAGACAATGGTTCTACAAGTGTATTTGTATGTTCTGTAAGAATTCCCAGGGGTATAGTAGAGCTGACAAGGGACAAGGTTGTAGTCACTTTTTGGTCACAGCCAGCTACCCAGAGGGAGTGAGTAGTTGAACCTGTGGGCTCCGGAAC
>NW_006928144.1:5658-6209 GCF_000298275.1 Orycteropus afer afer
AGCCTTCATAAATTTAAAAACATTGAAATACTGCAAAGCATCTTCTCAGATCATAACACTATCAAATTAGAAATCAACAATAGAAAGATCAACAGGAAAACAGTAAACACATGGAAACTGAACAATACCATCCTAGAGAAAGACTGGGTAAGAGAAGAAATAAAAATAAAAATTTAAAAATTCCTTGAATCAAACGAAAATGAAAACACAACATACCAAAATCTATGGGATACAGCAAAAGCAGTGCTCAGAGGCCAATTTATAGCAATACATGCACATATCAAAAAAGAAGAAAGAGCCAAAATCAACACTTGAAAACAACATCTCCAACAATTAGAAAAAGACCAGCAAGAGAAGCCCACAGTCACCAGAAGAAGAAATAATCAAGATTCGAGCAGAAATCAATGAAACAGAAAATAGGACAATAGAAAAAAATCAATAGGACTAGAAGTTGGTTTTTTGAAAAGATCAATAAAATTGACAAACCACTGGAAAATTTAACAAAGGAACAGAGGGAGACAATACAAATAACATGAATAAGAAATGAAATG
>NW_006928144.1:6571-7225 GCF_000298275.1 Orycteropus afer afer
AATATAGATGCAAAAATCTTCAACAAAATCCTAGCCAATAGACTGCAACAACATATCAAGAAAATCATTCATCATGAGTAAGTGGGGTTCATATCAGGTATGCAGGGATGGTTCAACATTAGAAAAACAATCACCATCATCAACCATGTAAATAAAACAAAGGAGAAGAACCACATGATCATATCAATTGATGCAGAAAAGGCATTTGATAAAATCCAACACCCCATTCCTAATCAAGACTCTCAGCAAAATAGGAATAGAAGGGACATTCCTCAACATTATAAAGGGCATTTGTGCAAAACCAACAGCCAACATTATTCAGTCTTTCTCATTGGAGAAAGACTGAAACCATTCCTCTTGAGAACAGGAACCAGAAAAGGATGCCCATTGTCACCACTTCTATTCAACATTATACTGGAAGTCCTAGCCAGGGTCGTAAGGCAAGAAAGGGAAATCAAAGACATTGGTAAGGAAGAAGTCAAACTATCTCTATTTGCTGATGATATGATCCTATACCTAGAAAACCCAAGAGACTCAGTCAAAAACCTACTGGAACTAATTGAGAGACTTAGCATCATGGCAGGATATAAGATCAACATCCAAAAATCAGTTGGATTGCTCTACACCAGCAAAGAGATTGCTGAAAAAGAAATA
>NW_006928145.1:0-569 GCF_000298275.1 Orycteropus afer afer
TAATGGTTAAATGCTGAGTTGGTAACTGAAACTGTGGTGGTTTAAATCCACTTAGCGGCTCTGTAAGAGACCTGGTAATATGCTTCCATAAAGATTACAGCATAGAGAACTCTATGGGAGGTTCTACTCTACCACACAGGATCACTTTGAGTCCAAGATTGAATCAAAATACTTAACAACACCATTCCTATATATATAGATTATCAGTAAATATTTTAAATTGAGATTAACTTTGAAATATTCAGAAAATAACTGACTCCAATTCTACTCAAACTATTCTAAAACATAGAACACAATGGAATCTTCCCTAATTCATTTAATGAAGCAATCATAACCTTGATACCAAAACCAAATCCTTTCTAATTTTTTTATGAAGCAAGCATAACCTTGATACCAAAACCAGGCAAAGACATCACTCAAAAGGAAAACTACAGACCAATATCACTCATGAATACAGATGCAAAAATCTTCAAAAAATCTAGCCAATAGACTCCAACAACATATCAAGAAAATCATTCATTATGACCAAGTGGGGTTCATATCAAGCATGCAAGGATGGTTAATCATTA
>NW_006928145.1:1385-1999 GCF_000298275.1 Orycteropus afer afer
CTGGATTCAAAACATACTATACAGCCACAGTAGTCAAAACTGCCTGGTATTGGTATAATGACAGACACATAGACCAATGGAATAGAACTGAGAACCCAAAAGTAGAGCTCTTCACCTATATTCAGCTGATCTTTGACAAAGGGCCAAAAACCATTAAATGGGATTTTTTCTTTTTTTTTTTAATAAATGGTGCTGGCAAAACTGGACATGTATTTACAGAAAAATGAAACAAGATCTGTAACTCAAAGCATTTGCAAAAATTAACCCCAGATGGATCAAAGACTTAAATGTGAAACCTAGAACTATAAAGTTCCTCAAGGAAAAACTAGGGGCAAATTTAGGGGTCCTAATATATGGCCTAAATAGACTATCAAGTAGAACTCAAAATGCACAAACAGCAGAAGGGAAACGAGATGAATGGAACGTTCTAAAATTTAAGTTTTTATGTGCTTCCAAAGACTTCTCCAAAAGAATCAAAAGAGAACCTACAGATTGGGAAAAAATATTCAGCAATGACATGTCTGACAAGGGACTTATCTCTAGAATTTATAGAAAATTCCAACACCTCAACAACAAAAAGACAAATAATCCAATTAAAAGAAATGGACAGAAGA
>NW_006928145.1:2554-3647 GCF_000298275.1 Orycteropus afer afer
AACTTAGAATTGGCAAAACACTGCATAACATGGATGAACTTGGAGGGCATTATGCTGAGTGAAATAAATCAATCACAGAAGGACAAATATTGTATTAGTCCATTATTGTAAAATGTCAAGGAAAAGCTTATATATGGAAGGAGATTTTCTTTGTTGGTTACCGGGCATCGGAGGGGAAGAGAGGGAGCACTGTTAGAGAGATAGAGACAACTATTGAATTTGGTGAAGAGAAGGGCAATGTACCAAATGTATGTAATCAACCTGGTGGCATCGAGGAAGAGGAAGACAGAGTGAGGTACATGGGAGGTACAGACAACAAAGATGAACAGTTTTGCACATACAGTAATGCATTGTCAGTGAAGGCAAACATGGATATATGAGTGGATAGATGGGTGGACAGGCTGAACTATTAGGTATGTCTAAGAAGAGGGGAGTGTGCTCAAGACCATGCACAGGGTTGGCAGACAGTGTTTCTACAAGTGTATTGCTATGTTCTGAGAGAATTCCCAAGTGTATAGTAAAGCTGACAAATGTCAAGGTTGTAGTCACTTCTTGGGCACAGCCAGTTACCCAGTACCCAGAGAGAGTGAGTAGTTGGACCTGAGGTCTCGAGACCATGGTCGCAGGGGACATCAAGCTCAACTGGCATAACATACTGCACATTGTTCCACCTCCTACTTTGGCAAGTAGCAACTGAGATCTTAAAAGCTTGCAAGCAGCCATCTAGATTCAAGAATGGGTCTCTCCTCATCCAGAGCAAAGAAAAAACAATTAGTCCAAGCAACTGGTACTCCATGCAATCCTCAGCCTATATGACTATGAGACCAGAAGAACTAGTTGGTGCCTGGCTACCACTGTCAAACACTCGGAGGGGGATCTATGTAGGAGATCCTGGATAGAGTGGGAGAACAATGTGGAACAAAACTCAAAATCATTTGTAAAAAAAAAAAAATGACCAGGTTTTCTGGTCTGATAGAGCCTGATGGAACCACTGAGACTATGGGCTCTAGCTGCCCTTCAGGTATGACATTGAACCCTTTCCTGCAGCTTCCATCCAAACAAAAGACAGGCATATGAGCTGAACATTTACATT
>NW_006928145.1:4112-6037 GCF_000298275.1 Orycteropus afer afer
AAAAAAAAAAAAAAATCCTAATCTCTGTCCCTTTCCCCTCACACAGGATTTTAGAATTGTTGAATTAGCCTTTAAAATGTCTCTCGGATTGTTTTTCTCTACATTTCATTGGCATTCGTTATTTTCACTGCTATCGTCTTACTACCCATCTTTCATTCCTCTAACCCATCTTCTGTATCGTCACAAAAGTGCCCTTTTCAAAACAATAATCTGTGATTATCACTTATCTGTTCCATTTCACCTGAAAAAAAAAGGTTGAGGAGATTGTTATGGTTTGCCAGACAGGTCCAAATATTTATTACAAGCTCTGGTAGCATAGTGCCTAAGGCACTTGACTGCCAGAAGGCTGGCGGTTCAAACCCACCAGCCACTCCTCGGAAGGAAGATGGGGCAATCTACTTCCACAGTGATACTGCCTCGGAACCCCCAAGCAGGGGTCGCTATGAGTCGGGTCCGACTCGACGGCACATAACAGCAACAACAACAACACCTACACATTAGACTTAAAGCTAGAAGAACCTATGAACATCTAAAATATCAATGATATTTGCTAAGTAAAGGAAGAGACTCAAAATAGGTGTCAATCTAACAGAGTAAGTTAATTGATCAAGTAAATTGTGGTTTAGGTAAAACTTATATAGCAATAACTGAAATTGAAGTTGTTAGCCAAACTTCCCCAATGTTTGCACAGAAAAATTGACTAATCTATAAAGCTCTCACACTAAAAAAAGAGAAAAAGGTCAAGCTCCTTGTCAGATTATTTCTTTATTGGGCACGTGTGCCTGTTTGTCTAGATGTATTTCACAAATATTTATTGAGAACTTATTTAAAGCTATATACTAATCAAGTTTCTTGGAATACGTTTGTGATTGCATTGCAGAAGGATGTATGTCCGGAGACCAAAAGTCTAGAAGGAGAAGACCAGAACTATATAAAATACTGTATAAGAAAATTTGTTTATATTATGTGAATTTTAATAACAGACCTTGAAAAAATAAAGAAGGGTTTATTGTAGGGGATTTCATAATTATCTGCGTTTTAGCATGGTAATCTGACAAATGTCATTAAGAAAGTTTGGTGGTGAAATGTCTAGAGATAGCCAGAGCACAGGGATAAGTATACTTGGGGTGTTAGAATTGCAGCTTAAGTCAGTGTAGCAGGAAGAGAGTATATGTAGGTGAAAGTATCAGAACATGCCAATTAGATACATGTTGTTGTTGGTAAGTGTCCTTTAGTCAGTTCTAACTCATAGCTACCTATGTACAACAGAATGAAATACTGCCAGATGCTGTGCCATCCTCAAAATCATTGCTATGCTTAAAGCCTTCCATGCAGCCACTTTGTCAGTCAATCTCATTGAGGGTCTTCCTCTTTTTTTGCTGACCCTCTGTTGTTGTTATGTGCCCTCGAGTCGTTTCCCACTCATAGCAACACTATGCACAGCAGGTGGAAACACCGTCTGGTCCCGCACCAGCTACATGTTCCCTGCTATACTTGAGCCCATCGTGGCAGCCACTATGTCAGCCGATCTCATGGAGGGCCTTCCCCTCTTTCGTTGGCCCTCCACCTTACCAAGCATGACATCCTTATCCAGAGAATGGTCCCTTGTGATAACATGACCAAAGTATGTGAGACAAAGTCTGGCCATTATCACCTCCAAGGAGCATTCCAGCTGTACTTCCTCCAGGACATATTTGTTAGGTCTTTTATCAGTCCACTGTACTTTCAGCATTCTTGGTCAGCACCACAACTCAAATGCATCAATTCTTCTTCAGTCTTCCTTATTCATTCTCCAGCTCTCACATACATATGAGGTGATTGGAAATATCATGGCTGGTGTCAGGCACACCTTAGTCCTCAAGGAGACAGCTTTGCTCCTCAGCACTTGAAAGAGGTCCCTGTCAGCTGACTTGCCCAGTGGTATA
>NW_006928146.1:0-1100 GCF_000298275.1 Orycteropus afer afer
AGGTCCAGTTCCTTTAGAGACTTACAGTTAGAAGGATGCTGGTCACAGTGATAGTAACCTTAGTGAAACTTACCTTTGCTGGTGCAGTTACGTTGATGGTGGACACCGACCCCCCATCCATAATTTCCGGTGTTAGAAGCCCCAGTGCTGGCCAGCTGGCCAAGTATTTTTCCACTTCCACCTTCGGAGGCTAGGCACCGCCCTTACGACTAGGTCGCTAGTTTCCCCACAGGACACAGCCCCGGGAATCTGTGACCTCCTCGAGGGCACTCCCGCAGCCTTTTCAGGCTTAAAAAAAAAAAAAACCCAGCCATGATCAGATGGCATTCCTAATCCCTGCCATCCATGCCCCCACCACTTGGCCCTTCTAGGCGCACGGCCGGCATCCAGAGCCCCAGACTCGGCCCCAGCCACCAAGCTACCAGCCCTTCCCACTGCTCTGTGTCCACTAACCAGTATCTGCCTGGCTGCCCCCCCTTTCCCACATCACTCTGGCGCCCCCTCAGGATGCACTTCATGCCCAATGACCTGGGAAGGGAAGGGGGGGAGGGGAGGCATGGTGGAGGGGAAGGACTGGGGAGGTGCGGTGGAGGGTTGGCACTGACTCGGAACCAAGCACCCAGTGGGCGTCTCCTTGGAGGCCGGGCACTCAGCTCAAGTCCAGGCACCCAGCGTGCCCACCTTCACCAGGCAGCGGCGACAGAAGCTGCGGCGGCGTGCGCAAGCCAGGCACCTCACTTCTGCACAGCACAGACGTAGGCGCTAGTCAGGGATGTACAGGGAGCACATTCGGTGCCCACAGAAGGCCGGCATTTTCCCACCTGCTAGCCTGCGGATGTCCCTCCACAAGCCTCCAGAGGCAGTGGAGCTGCGAGAGCAGCGCACTGCCAGGCCTAACCTCAAGCAGGCGCTGCAGTCCCTTGAGCGCCACACGCCGGCACCTGCAACATGCCATGCGTGCCAGCTCCCCTCTCATTGGGCGTGTGCCACTGACAGACGCGGCCCCGGACCAATGGCTGCTGGCGGGAGCGGGGCCTGCCTTGGAGACCTTCCCACAGCTGGGGCAGCTTTGTCCACAGATGAGGCCTGTGAGGTGATGG
>NW_006928146.1:3410-3897 GCF_000298275.1 Orycteropus afer afer
TAAGGTGTGGGGAGTCATTTCTTGGGGGACTGTCCAAACCCCCATCCACCCTGTGCCTGGCCCTGGGAAGCCAAGGTTCCACAAACATTGGACCGAGCTTGGCCAGGAGTCCCCTCCACACAGGGCCTACCAGGTATGAGGAGCCAATGAGCACAAGGGGTGCCTCCCCAAGCCAAGCAGACCTCACTGCCAGGTGTGAACCCCACACCTCGATGTGGATCCCAGGTGGCCCTGGGAAGGCACCACACCCCCCATCCATCATCTCCAGTGTCAGAAGCCGCAGTGCTGGCCAAGTGTCTTTCATCTTCCTCCCTCAGAGGCTAGGCACCGCCATTAGTGCAAGGTTGCTAGTTCCCCCACAGGACACATGGCCCGGATGTCGCGATCTCTGTCTTGGCACTCCCACAGCTTTTCAGGCCAAAAAAAAAAACAACCACCCAGCCAGGATCAGATGGCATTCCTCAGCCCTGGTATCCACGCCCCGGCC
>NW_006928146.1:5087-6170 GCF_000298275.1 Orycteropus afer afer
CTTGAATTCTCTCCTCAGGTTTCCTTCCACCTCTGCCAATTTTCATGACCACAGGCACACAGACAAACACGTGGGCACAAACACTCATCACAGAACCATCCACAGAAGTCAAAAGAAGCAAACTTTCTGAATGACTGTCCAGAAATGATGAAGTCAACCCAATACAACATACCTATGATACCGTTCACTCATCGAAAGGAATTTCCGAGTAGAACACGGGCAACCTTGACGGGCATCAAATATATCGATAACTAAGTGACTGATGTCAGACACTAAAAGCGATGTACCATAGATGCCATTTGAATGAGAAATCCAGAGTGGGTAAATCCATCAACACAAACAGTGAAGTATGGATGCAGGGGATGCAGGGCGGAGAGGGGAGAGAGGGGACTTCTTGACTACAAAGTTTCGGTCTGGGCTGATGGCCTTGCTCTGCAAGTAGCCATTCTGATGGCTGGCAACCTTGCGAAGGTAGGTAAACGCACCGAATGGTACACTTGGCAATCATTCAAACAAAGGACCTCATTGTAGTCAGCTTGAAAAACAGTATTTGACTAAACAATCAAGGAAACTTTACACAAAAATGTCAACGTAAGCTGCACTTGGAGAACACGTGAAATCAATGACAAACTAGATAACGTGATATGAGACGCATAACTCCCATCTCAGGTCAGGGAAAGGCAGGCCGTGGGCTCAAGCTAAGGGTAGCTTACACAAGTGCAGAAGGAGGTGCTGGGGCTGCCTCTGCCTCTTCCTGTAGAGCAGTGTATTGGTTCTCTAGTGCTGCTCTAAGACAAATACCAAGATGCAGTAGTTTGAGAAACAGGAATCTATCCTCTCACAATCATTGAGAGAAGAAGTAGTCCAAGTTGAATGTGCTAGCTAGGGGCTGGGCGAAGGTTTCTCTACCTGGGCTTCACTTCTGCCTCATGCTCCAGGTCCCCATGAGCTAGAGGCATCTCCTATGGTAGGCAGCTGCTGGCAATTCAGGTGAATGAGCCCAACGTCTGCAGGGAAAGCCGGACCAACCCATTGTCAACAGGCAACACAGCAGACCACTGGTTCAGGTGAAAAAAAAAAAAT
>NW_006928147.1:0-1088 GCF_000298275.1 Orycteropus afer afer
CAAACTGTCATTCCCAGCATAGTAGATCACATGGTTGTCTGATTCAAAATGGCCAAAACCAGTCCATTTCAGCTCACTAATGCCAAGGATGCATTCCATTTCATCAGACAGTGTTTAAGGTTTTCCCTGGCCAATTCTTTGAGAAGTGGATGGCCTCTTCCTTCTTCCTAGTCTGTCTCAGTCTGTAAGTTGGCCTGGTACCTGTGCCCCCTGCATAAATATACTTAATAATTCAGCCTGTCCACCCATGTATTCACCCATATATCCATGTTTGCTTTCGCTGAGAATGCAATACTGCACGTGCAAAAGGGTTCATATTTGTTGTCTGTACCTCCTATACACCTCTCTATGTGTTCCTCTTCCTCAATGCCACTGTGTTGATCACTCACATTTGGTACATTGCCCTTTTCTTCACCCAAATCACTACTTCTCTCTACCTATCTAACAGTGTTCCCTACACTCCCCTTCTACCCCTGTAACCAGCAAAGAAAATTTTCTTCTGTATATAACCCTTTCCTTGGCTTTTTACCATAACAGACTAATACAATATTTGTCCTTCTGTGATTGACTTATTTCACTCAGCATAATGTCCTCCAAGTTCCTCCATGTTATGTCATGTTTTGCAGATTCTATGTTATTCTTTAGGGTTGCATAATATCCCATTGTGTGTATGGACCATGGTTTGGTTATCTATCCTTCTGTTGATGGACACTTATGTTGTTTTCATCTTTTGGCTATTGTAAATAGTGCTGTGATGAAAAAGGATGTGCATATATATGTTCTTGTCCTGGCTCTCACTTCTTTAGGATATATACCTAGTAATGGAATGGCTGGATCAGATGGTATTTCTAATTCCAACTTTTAAAGGAATTGCCATACTGCTTTCCACAGTGGTTTACCATTTTACAGTCTCATCAGCTTTGTATGAGAGTCCCAAACTCTCTGCATCATTGTCAAAATTTGTTATTTTCTGTCTTGTTGAACTTTGCTACTAGTGCTGGGGCAAGATGGTATCTTACTGTTGTTTTGATGTGGGGTGCTCTGGTAGCATAGTGGCTAAGGCATTTGACTGCTAACCAGAAGGCTGG
>NW_006928147.1:1517-3435 GCF_000298275.1 Orycteropus afer afer
CCATTCATCTAGTGTGTCTTCTCATGTTTGTACATTTTGGGTTATGCTTGATAGTCTATTTATGCCATATATTAGGGCCCCTAAATTTGCCCCTAGTTTTTCCTTGAGGAACTTTATAGTTTTAGGTTTCACATTTAAATCTTTGATCCATCTAGAGTTACTTTTTGTGTAAAGTGTGAGGTATAGATCTTGTTTCATTTCTATGCAAATGGATATCCAGTTTTGCTAGCACCATTTATTAAACAAACATTCTCTTCCCCATTTAGTGGATTTAGGTCCTTTGTCAAAGATCAGCTGACCATAGGTTGATAATGCTATTTCTGGATTCTCAATTCTATTCTATTGGTCTACATGTCTGTCATTATACCAATTCCAGACAGTTTTGACTACTGTGACTGCATAGTAGGTTTTGAGATCCAGCAATGTGAGACCTCCTACTTTGTTCTTCAATAGTGGTTTGCTTATCCAAGGTCTCTTTCCTTTTCATATAAAGTTAACGATTGATCTTTCCATATCCTTAAAGAATGTTGATGGGATCTGGATTGGGATTGCATTGAATGTACAGATTGCTTTGGGTAGAACTGACATTTTCACAATGTTTAATCTTCTTATCCATGAACATGGTATGTTCTTCCATTTATGTAGATCTCTTATGGTTTCTTGAAGTAGTCTTTTATAGTTTTTTTTATACAGGTTTTTTGTGTCCCTGATAAGATTTATTCCCAAGTATTTTATATTTTTGGTAGCTATTAAAAGGAAGGTTGGGCAATCTACTTCCATAGTGATAACTCTTCAGAAACTCAAGGAGGGGTCACTATGAGTCGGGTCTGACTCAATGACAAATAACAACAACCACAACATTATAAATGGTATTGATTTCCTTATTTCTTTTCCAGCAATCTCTTTGCTGGTGTAGAGGAATCCAACTGATTTGTGCATGTTGATCTTGTATCCTCTTGATGCTAACACCCTCAATTAGTTCTTCCAGATTTTTGACTGAGTGTCTTGGGTTTTCTAGGTATAGGATCATATCATCTGGAAATAGGGAGAGTTTGATTTTTTCCTTATCAATTTGGATGCCTTTGATTTCCCTTTCTTGCCTTATTGCCATGGCAAGGACTTCTAGTACAATAGTGAATAGAAGTGGTGATAGAGGGTATCCTTGTCTTGTTCCTGTTTACAAAGGAAATGGTTTCAGTCTCTCTCCATTCTGAATAATGTTGGCTGTTGGTTTTCCATAGATGTCCTTTATTATGTTGTGGAATGTCACTTCTATTCCTATTTTGCTGAGAGTTTTGATCAGGAATGGGTGTTGGATTTTATCAAATGACTTTTCTGCATCAATTGATATGATCATGTGGTTCTTTTCCTTTGTTTTATTTATGTGGTAGATGATGTTGATTGATTTTCTAATGCCGAACCATCCCTGTGTACCCGATATGAACCCCACTTGTTCATAATGAATGATTTTCTTGGTATGTTGTTGGAGTCTATTGGCTAGGATTTTGTTGAAGATTTTTGCATCTATATTCATGAGAGATAGTTTGTAGTTTTCCTTTTGAGTGATGAATTTGCCTGCTTTTGGTACCAAGGTTATGCTTGCTTCATAAAATAAGTTAGGGAGGAGCCCATCCTTTTCTATGTTTTGCAATAGTTTGAGTGTGTTGATGTCAGTTCTTCTTTGAATGTTTGGTAACATTCTCTGATGAAACCATCTGGGCCACGACTTTTTTTTGCTGGTAATTTTTTTTTATGACTTGTTCAATTTCTTCTTTTGTTATGCATCTGTTCAAATTTTCCACTTGTGTTAGTTTAGGTAAGTGGTATGTTTCTAGAAATTTGTCCCATTTCTTCCAGATTTTCAAATTTGTTGGAGTATAGTTCTTCATAGTATCCTGATATTATCCTTTTTATTTCA
>NW_006928147.1:4390-6389 GCF_000298275.1 Orycteropus afer afer
TCCTGCTTTTTTTTGGTTGTTATTTGCTTGATACATCTTTTTCCAACCTTTGATTTTTAGACTACTTTTGCTTTTGCCTCTAATGTGTGTCTCTTGTAGACAGCATATTGCTGGGTTATGTTTTCTTATCCAGTCTGCAATGCTCCGTCTCTGGAGTGCTACATTCAATCCATTAACATTCGGTGTAATTACAGACAAGTATGAAATGGTTGCTTTCATTTTGTTATGTATTTTTCCATAGAATTCCTGGTTTCTTTGTTCCATATAATTTTCTGTGCTGATCCCATTATGTTTATGAATTGTGTTATCATATCCTATGTTGCTATTGTTTTAGTATTTGCTAAAAATTTGTGTTTTTCCTCTTTTTTATTGTGATGTGAAAGCTTATCATTTTTCTTTGAGGTTCCCTGTGATTTATAATATTCTCCCTGAGTTTAGAACAGTCCTTTCTATCTTGCAACTCTCTTGACTACCTTGCCATTTAGAAGTTCTATAACTGCACTATTTTTCCCCTCTTTTTAGTTTTTAGTTATATTCATTTGCCAATTGATGTCTCTAGTTCCCTTTTTACAATATTGTAAGCTTATATTACTTTGAATATGTCCATAGTTGTATTGGTTTCTGGGTTATGTCATCTTGTGTGTTAATCAGTTGTTGTTTGCTATTATTGGTTCTCTGTTCAAAGGATTCCCTTTAATATCTCTTGTAAGGTTGGTCTGGTTTAATAAATTCCTTTAATTTCTGCTTATCTGGACGTCTCTTAATTTCACATTTGAAGGACAGTTTTGCCGGGTATATAATTCTTGGTTGGAAAATTTTTTCTTTCAGTGTTTTATATATAACATCCCATTGCATTCCTTCTTGCATGGTTTCTTATTCTTAAGCTTATTCTTATTGGTTGTCCTTTGTAAGTATCTTTTCTTTTTTCTGATGCTACTTTCAGAATTCTTTCTTTGTTTTTGTTTTTGATGAGTTTGATGATGATCTGTCTTGGTGATTTTCTTTTGTGGTCTATCCTGTTTGGAGTTAATTTTATTTCCTGAATTGATATATTCTCATCTTTCATCATATCAGGGAAGTTCTCTTCCAACAAATGTTGGACAATTTTCTCAGTAGTTTTCTTTTTCTCTTCCTGTTCTGGAATTCCAATGACACTTAGATTATTCCTTTTGATGGTATCCCACATGAAACTTATGCTTTCTTCATTTTGTTTGGATCATTTTTCTGATTGATCCATTTCCAAAGAAGTATTCAGGTATTTGTCTTCAACGTCATTAATTCTGTCTTCCATTGATTTAATTATACTCCTTTGTCCTTTTAAAGTGTTAGTTATTTCTGAAAATTTAGTATTAATCTTCTAGATTTCTATCTGTAGATTCAGAGTCATTTATAATTTTTCATTTGTTCTTTTATTTTCTTCTGAAAATTTTCTACTGTTTTGTCAGTGTTTTCCTTGATTTGTCTCTCAATCCTTTGAAGATACCTAAATGTAATCCTTTTGAATTCCTTATCAGGGAGTTCCAATGCTGCTCCAATGCCTAAAGGATATGTTCTGGGTCTGTATCCTGCTCCCTTGTTTCTACCACTTTATCTTGCTTCTTTTTGTGAAGTTTGATGGTCTGTTGTCTCTGAGACATTGTTCCATTGTTGTATTTAGATCTCTGTTAACTTTTTTTGAAGAGCAGTTAAGGATGATTCAGGCTCTTTTTGGTGGGTTTTCTTTCTTTCTTTTTTTTATCATTGGCCAGTTGCTGGAGAAGGAAGTGATGGCTCTCACTCAGTAAGTGAAACTGCAGGAGGTGCGGGTCTAGTTGTATCATTTGGGCAATATTGCTGTCTCCCACTCAGTTAGATAAAAACAACAATTGAAAAACCACCAAAAAAGTAAAAGCAAGTGGACAAAAAACACACCACATAAACACACAGGAACAATAGCCAAAAAAAGAAAAGAAAAGAAACACCCCACAATATCTGGGGAGAGGAAAATAAGTGAAAAAAA
>NW_006928148.1:0-1647 GCF_000298275.1 Orycteropus afer afer
ACATTTAATTTTTAGAAGGTCCCAATCATCTGGCTTCTCTTCTGCTGTTGGTGCATTTTGAATTATGCTTGGTAGTCTATTTATACCAAATATTCAATGCTGCTTCTTACATACTAGAAGCAGACTACATCCCTAAGGCAGCTACTCAGCTGCTCCACTAGATTCCACATGGAGTTGATTACCAGTCACATCATGGGGAAAAACTACAACCAGCTGCCCAGCCACTCAAAACCAGTCCCAGCCAAGTTGACACATAAACTTAAGTACCACAATGAGTCTTTCTCCTATCTTGATGCAATGTTCTTTTCTTATACATTCCAACTTTTGGGATTATTTGCTGACCATACAGATTGAATAAGCATGGTGAAAGGATACAACCCTGATGAGCACCTTTCCTGATTTGAACCATGCAGTATCCCCTTGTTCTGTTTGAATGATTGCCTCTTGGTCTATGTACCATGTTTTGCTTACCTAGTACTGCTCTGACAAGAATATACCACACACGGGATGCTTGAAGAAACAGGAGTGTATTCTCTTACAGTTTGGAGGCTTTAAGTCTGAGTTCAAAGTGCCAGGCTCTAGGGGCTGGGTGAAAGTCCCTCAACCTTAGGCTTCAGTTCTGCCTCCTGCTCTTGGCCCATTAAGCTGGAGGCTTTTCTTCACTCAGCTGCTGGCTGCTGAGGCTGACAAGCCCAAGGTTGACAAGTAAAAAGGCACAGTCCTGATGTTACCAAACCACATGGCAGGTCATTGATTCAAGTCCATTGAAAGTCTCAGGATCAGCAGAGCATAGCAGGCAGCTGAACAATGACTTGGCTACATAAGCTAGAGACCATTCCCAAAGCTGTTTCTTAAATATGGGAAGCAGACCACACACTCAAAGCAGCTACTCAGCTGCTCCAATAGATTCCATCATGGAGTTAATTACCAATCTCACTATGGGGAATAACTACATTCAGCTGCCTAGTCACTCAACCAGGCCCAGCCAAGTTGACACACAAACTTAACCACCACACACCAGTTTTACATGAGGACAATTAAGTGTTCTGAAATCCCCATTCTTCACAGTGTAACCCATAATCTGTTATGATGCACAGCTGAATGACCCGAATAGTCAATAAAACAAAGGTAAACATCTTTCTGGTATTCTCTGCTTTCAGCAAAGATCTGTCTGGCATTAGCAGTGACATTCCTCATTTTACACCCTCTTCTGAATCTGGCCTGAATTTCTGGTAGTTCCTTGTTGATGTACTGCTGCAACCATTTTCTAATTATCTTAAGCAAAATTTTACTTTGTGGGTGATATTAAGGATATTATTCACTAGTTTCTGCATTCTGTTGTATCACTTTTCTTTGGAATGGGCACATACATGGATCTTTTCCAGTCAGTCAGGTAGTTGTCTTTCAAATTTCTTGGCATTGACGAGTGATCACTTCTAGGGCTGCATCCCCATTAGTTGAAATATCTCCACTGGTATTCTGTCAATTCCTGGAGCCTTGTTTTTTTGCCAATACCTTCCAGTGCAACTTGGACGTCTTCCTTCAATATCGTTGGTTCTGGATCATGTACTTCCTCCTGAAATGGCTGAACATTGATCAATTCTTTCTTGTGCATAACTGTGTGTTCTTTTCATCTTCTTCTGATGC
>NW_006928148.1:1767-6239 GCF_000298275.1 Orycteropus afer afer
TGTTTTTCCCTTTTGGTTTTCTAATTTCAGGTCTTTGCACATTTCATTACACTTTGTCTCTTCTTTGAAATCTTCTGTTTAGCTCTTTTACTTCATCATTTCTCTCATTCGCTTTGGCTGCTCTCCATTCAAGAGCAAGTTTGAGAGTCTCTTCTGATGTCCATTTTGTTATTTTCTGTCTTCTTAATGACCTTTTGCTTTCTTTATGTCTGGTGTACTTGATGTCATCCCACAACTTGTCTGGTCTTTGGTCATTAGTGTTCAATGTATCAAGTCTTTCTTGAGACAGTCCCTAAATTCGGGTAGGATATACTCAAGGTTGTACTTTGGCTCTTGTGGACTTGTTTTAATTTTCTTCAGCTTCAACTTTAACTCGCATATGAATTAATG
Source organism: Orycteropus afer afer (assembly GCF_000298275.1). Lineage (NCBI taxonomy): Eukaryota > Metazoa > Chordata > Mammalia > Tubulidentata > Orycteropodidae > Orycteropus > Orycteropus afer. The sequence continues at coordinate 2,158 of NW_006928148.1, forward strand.
ATCTGTTCTGCAGTTGGTCCCTGGCCTTGTTCTGACTCATGACACTGAGCTTCTCCACAGTCTCTTTCCACAGATGTTGTTAACTTGATTCCTGTGTATTCCATCTGGCAAGATCCACATGTACAGTCACCATTCATCTTGTTGAAAAAAGGAATTTCCAATGAATACATCACTGGTCTTGCCAAATTCCATCATGTGATCTCCAATGTCATTTCTATCAACAAGGCCATTATTTCCCAACTTCTGATCTTTCTTTGTTTCCAACTTTTGCATTCCAATCACTAGTGTGGTAGTTAAGGTTATGTGTCAACTTGGCTGGGCCTGGTTTCGAGTGGCTGGCAGCTGGATGTAGTTATTCCCCATGATGAGACTAGTAGTCACCTCCATGGTGGAATCTACGGTGAGCAGCTGCCTTAGGGATGTCATCTGCTTTCAGTATACAAGAAGCTCTGAGGAAGGTCTTGAACATTTGGCACATCTGGATCCTGCATTTGGCCAAGTCTTCATCTCAGTGGCCTGCCATGTTGTCTGCCAATCTTGGGACTGTTAATGGACTTGAATTAGTGGCCTGGCATATTGTTTTTGCTTGTTAATCTTGAGACTGTGCCATTTTACTTGTGGACCTTGGGTTTGTCAGCTTCAGCAGCTTGCAGCTGTCTAAGAGAAGCCTCCAGCTTCAGTGGGCTGAGAGCAAGAGGCAGAGCTGAAGCCCAAGGTCAAGGAGCCTTCAACCAGCCCCTAAAACAGAGAAGCCTCCAGCTTCAGTGGGCCAGGAGTCAGAGGCAAAGCTGAAGCCCAAGTTTCAGCTGGCCTTCACCCAGCCCCTAGAGCATGGCACTCTGGACTTGGACTTCTAGCCTCCAAAACTGTAAGAGAATAAACTCCTATTTGTTAAAGCCATCTACTTGTGGTATTTAACTGTTATGTTGTTGTTATGTGCCATTGAGTCAGCCCCGACCCATAGCGACCCCTCCTTGGGTTTCTGAGGTGGTATCACAACGGAAGCAGATTGCCTAACCTTCCTTCTGAGGAGTGGCTGGTGGGTTTGAACTGCCAGCCTTCTGGTTAGCAGTCAAGTGCTTCAGGCACTATGCTACCAGAGCTCCTGGTATTTAACTAGTAATATTCAATACATCTTTATTGCATTTGATCAATTTCAGATTATAGAAGTTGGTAAAAATCTCCAGTTTCTTCATCTTTGGCACAAGTGGTTGGTGTGTAAATGTGTATTATAGTTGCATCATCTGGTCTTCTTTGTAGGAGTATGGATATCAGTCTATTACTGATAGTGTCATACTTCAGGATAGATTTTGAAGTGTTCTTTTTTGATAATGAATGCCACACCATTCCTCTTCAGCTTGTCATTCCCCACACAGTAGACCATATGTTCAATTCAATGTGGCCAATACCAGTCTATTTCAGCTCACTAATGTCTAGGATATCGATCTTCAAGTATTTAATATCATTTTGGATGACTTCCAATTTTCCTGGATGAGTATTTCATACATTCTATGATTTGATTATTAATGGACGTCTGCAGCTGTTTCTTCTCATTTTGAGTTGTGCTACATCAGCAAATGAAGGTCTCAAAAGCTTTACTCCACCCATGTTATTAAGGTTGACTCTACTTTGAGGAGGCAGTTCTTCCCAAGTAGTATTCTGAGTACGTGCCAACTGAGGGGCTAATCTTCTAGCACTGTATCAAACTATTTTCTGCTGCTATTCATAAGGTTTTCAGTAGCTAATTTTTTTCAGAAATGGAACACTTCTTCCTAGTCTGTCTCTGTCTGGCAGCTCCCTTGAAACCTTACCCCAAGTGACCCTGCTGGTATTTGAAATACTGGTGGTACAGCTTCCAGTACCACAGCAACACAGACTGATTCATTTAGATATAAATTAACAAGTCAGGGCTGTTCTGCCAGTAAGACTGGGCAACAGGAATAACAGGAATGACTTACAGTTAAAAATGGTTATATTTCAATATAATAAGGTGTTTCCCTGATTTCATTTCTGGCACTGAGAAAAATACAATAAAAGAGCAAATCAATTCAAACTACTATGATGAAGCCTCCTTAAACAAATCCTACATATATATTTACAAAATAGACACTTAAGGAAAAACAATTTAGATAATGATAATTTCAGATACTTGACACAGCATGGAAGAAAAGTTCAGCTCCTCTCTGTAAATCTCTTATAAAGGGTGCTCTTAAAAGCTGCATTAATAGTAAATCCTCAGGCAGAGTCCCCTTGCCCAGGGACTTTACTGACCTATCTAGACAGAGGACTGCAGGCAACCCTGCTCTGAGCTGAGCAGCCTGTATCTTCAGGTGACCTTGTGAAAGACTATGAATTCTGCGATCATGACAGAAAACTGTGATGAAGCATGCTGTTCTGGCTGTTCAACCCCAGAGCAGCTAGAGGAAATTTAGGACAATTCGATTTCATCTTCATTCCCAAAGAAAAGGGAGAAAACCATTTCTTGTGGACATCAATGGGAGGAAAAGGGAAAGTGTCAATTATTGATCACTTACAATGTGTTAGACACTATACTAGATCCTATGCACTAAGTAATTTAAACCTAGCACTCACCCTATTTGTTTTTCATTACCTTTTTATTTTTTCACAAATTATTTTTTTCCCTTCACCAAATAAATAAGTGCCTACCCTCTAGTTAGTGATAACCATCAAATAACATTTCTTTTTGTGAAACTTTTCTCTTGACTTTTTACAACAGTGGTCACATACAATATTTATCTTTTTTTGATTGACTAAATTCACTCATCATATAGTATTTCTACTTTCAGTTCTTTAAGGAAGCACCGTAGTGTTTTCGACAGTGGTTGCACCATTTGACCGTCCCATCAGCAGTGTATACTGCTCACCAGCATTTGTTGTTTTCTGTTTTTTAAACTTTCTAGCAATTGCCTTATGGCATAGTTATCACTAACCTCACTTTACAATCACGGGCATTCAGAGAGACTAAGTGACTAACCCAGGGTCACATAGTGTGAAGTGCTTATGCAGGGATTCAAAAGCAACAACGAATCCAGCAATGTAAGTTTGGATTGGAGCCCATCCAAACTGGAGAGCTGTTTCTTGGGTCTCCCAAGAACTATAAAAACATTTCACTTGTGAATATATGTTCCTTTAAAAAGGCATCTAAATGAGACTACCTGGTCAACATTTACTCTAAAACAAAGACAAGAAGGCAAAGGGGCAGGGAAGCTAGATCACTGGACATAGAATAACCAGATTAGAAATAATGAGAAAGTTGAAACACTGTAAAATGTAACCGATGTCACTGAAGAAACTGTAGAAGTTGTTAAATGGTAACCTAATTTGTTACAAAAACTTTCACTGGAAACACAATAAATTATTACTTAATAAAAAGAAAAGCATTTCAAAATCAATTATAATCTGAGTTTCTAACAGACTGTGTATAGACTGGGGCAAAAAAATTTTTTTCACCTCTCCTCCCAGACTGTACTGAGTGAAGTATTTCACTTGATAGATCTTAATGTACTTCAATTATAATAATCTTCTGAAAAACGGATGCAGCAGTATATTGACAGAGAGCTTCCAGAAATGTAAGCTGGATTCAGAAGAGGATGTAGAACGAGGGATACCACTGTTGATGTCAGATAAAGCAAAGAATATCAGAAAGATGTTTACTTGTGTTTTATTGACTATGCAAAAGCATTTGATTGTGTGGATCATAACAAACTGTGGACAACACTGAGAAGAATGAGAATTCCAGAACACTTAATTGTACTCATGAGGAACCTGTACATACACCAGGAAGCTGTCATTCGAACAGAACAAGGAGACACTGCATGGTTTAAAATCAAGAAGGGAGTGCATCAGGGTTGCATCCTTTCCCCACACTTATTCAATCTATATACTGAGCAAATAATCCGAGAAGCTGGACTATATGAAGAAGAACGTGGCATCAGGATTGGAGGAAGAATCATTAACAACCTGCAATCTTTTTTATTTTTTATTAGGATTTGGGTGAAGATTTACAGAGTAAATTCACTTTTCATACAGCAGTTCACATATACTTTGTCTCATGTCATTGA
>NW_006928149.1:0-1111 GCF_000298275.1 Orycteropus afer afer
TGATTTTGAGTGGCTGGGCAACTGGATGTAGTATTCTCCATGATGAGACTGGTAATCAACTCCATGGTGGGATCTACTGTGAGCAGCTGAGTAGCTGCCTTAGGGATGTGGTCTGCTTCCAGTATATAAGACGCTTTGAGAAAGATATTTGAGCTTTCAGCATGCTTACACATAGCTGAGTCATTGTTCAGAAACCTACCATGTTACCTGCCAATAATGGGACTGTTTCTGGACTTGAACTAGTGGCCTGCCATATTGGTTGATAATCTTGGGACTGTACCATTTTACTTGTCAACCTTGGGTTTGTCAGTCTCAGCAGCCAGCAGCTGTTTGAGTTAAGAGAATCCTCCAGCTTCAGTGGGCTGGGAGCAAGAGGCAGAGCTGAAGACCAAAGTTGAGAGGCTTTTACCCCTCAACCCTTTCACCTAGAGCTGGCACTTTGAACTCAGACTTCTAGCCTCCTAAATGGTAAGAGAATAATTTCAGCTGTTGGTTTTGCATATATGCCCTTTACTATGTTGAGGAATGTCCCTTTTGTTTCTATTTTGCTGAGAGTTTTTATCAGGAACGGGTGTTGGATTTTATCAAATGCCTTTTCTGCATTGACTGTTATGAACATGTGGTTCTTTTCCTTTGTTTTACTTATGTGATGGATGACACTGATTGTTTTTCTAATGTCGAACCATCCTTGCATCCCTGGTATGAACCCCACATAATCATAATGTATTATATTTCTGATAAGTTGTTGAAGTCTACTGCTTGTATTTTGTTGAAGATACTAGCATCTATATTCATGAAGAATGTTGGTCTGTAGTTTTCCTTTTTAGTGATGTCTTTGCTTGGTTTTGGTGTTAAGGTTATGCTTGCTTCATAAAATGAATTTGGGATGATTCCATCCTTTTCTATGTTCTGGAATAGTTTGAGTAGGATTGGTGTCAGTTCTTCTCTGATTGTTTGGTAGAATTCTCCAGTGAAACCATCTGAGCCATGGCTTTTTTTGTTGGTAATTTTTTTATGACCTGTTCAATTTCTTCTTTTGTTAATGGGTCTGTTCAAATTTTCCACCTCAGTCTGTGTTAGTTTAGGTAAGTAGTACATTTCTAGAAATCTG
>NW_006928149.1:2276-2837 GCF_000298275.1 Orycteropus afer afer
CCCCCCAGCCACTCTGTGGAAGGAAGACTGGACAATCTACTTCTGTAAGATTTACCACCTCAGAAACCCAAAGGGGTTCAGTATGAGTAGGAATAAATTCGATGGCAATGAGGTTTTTTTTTTGTTTTTTTTTTTACTATGACTGTAGAGTCATCTATTTGTCTATTCAATTCTGTTCCTAAGTCTGATTTATATATTTTGGGCTCTTTCATTGGGTGCATAGATATTTATTATGCTATGTCCTCTTGTTCAATTGATCTTTTAATCATTAAATAATGTCCTTCCTTTTCTCTTATGGTGGTTTTTGTCTTAAAGTCAATTTTATCAGAAATTAATATTGCCACTCTTGGTCTTTTCTGGTTGCCATTTGCTTGATATGTCTTTTTCCAACCTTTGATTTTTAGTCTATTTTTGTCTTTCTCTCTAAAGTGTGTCCCTTGCAGACAGCATATTGATGGGTTATGTTTTCTTATCCAATCTGAAACTCTCCATCTCTTGAGTGGTGTATTTTATCCATTGACATTCAGTATAATTATTGACAAATATTAATTGGTTGCTGTC
>NW_006928149.1:3463-4105 GCF_000298275.1 Orycteropus afer afer
TTCAACAATTTTCTCTGTGGTTTTATTTGTCTCTTCCTGTTCTAGAATTCCAATTACACATAGGTTATTCCTTTTGATGGTATCCCATGTGAATATTAGGCTTTCTTCATTTTGTTTTGATCTTTTTTCTAATTGATTCCTTACCAAAGTAGTATTGAATTATTTGTCCTCAATCTCACTAATTCTGTCTTCCATTGATTCAATTCTTCTCCTTTGCCAGTTCAATGTATTATCTATTTCTGAAAAATTAGTCTTAATCTTCTGGATTTTTATCTGTAGATTTTGTATCATTTCGAATTTTTCATTTATTTTGTCATTTTTGTTCTTGCATTGTCTTTTGAAATTGTTCTAGGGTTTTCTCTGTGTTTTCTTCAAAAGTTAGCATCTTCCTTGATCTGTTTCTCAATCTGTTGAAGGTTCCTAAATATAATTCTTTTAAATTCCTTATCAGGGAGTTCCAATACTGCTTCTTCCTCAGGGATATGTTCTGAGTCTATATCCTGCTTCCTTGCTTCTACTGCTTTATCTTGCTTCTTTGTGTGAACTGTGATGATCTGTTGTCTCCCAGACATTGTGACGTCTTTGAGTTTATATTTATTTGGTGATTGTATTTTGGTGTGATTTGCCCAAGATTTTAATTTT
>NW_006928149.1:6725-7368 GCF_000298275.1 Orycteropus afer afer
ATATGTGCCCTCAGCATTTGTTTGGAGGTCAGGGTGGTGGCCCAGTAGGGTAAGAGGATGGCTCTTTGTCCATAGTGTGATTAGTCCATCTGGACCATTCAGCATCACCTGGACCAGCTGATGCTGCCCCTGCTGCTTCACCAGCTCCTTCATCAGCTCTGAGCTTGTTAAACTGTAATGAGCATATCCTCATGCTTCCTAATTGACTTTGCAACAGTCCTGAAACACTGCAGTACTGGGATGAGATTATTTTCTCTGTTGACAGAGTTATTTCTCAGAGAGACAAAAATACACAGCTTTCTGAAGGAATCCTGAAGTTCTCACTAGAGCTTGGGTTATTTTCATTTGTAGTGTTTTATTTTTTTAAAGAAATTAATAGACTTTACTTTTTAGTTTTACACAGTTTCTCCTATTATTGTTGTTGTTGTTAGGTGCCGTCGAGTCGTTTCCAACTCATAGCGACCCCATGCACAGCAGAACGAAACACTGCCCAATTCCGTGCCAGCTCCATGATCCCTGCTATACTTGAGCCCATCATCCCAGCCACCGTGTCAATCCATCTCACTGAAGGCCTCCCCCTCTTTCGTCGACCCTCCACCCTACCAAGCATGACATCCTTCTCCAAGGAATGGTCCCTTCTGAC
>NW_006928150.1:0-6303 GCF_000298275.1 Orycteropus afer afer
GATTATTTTCTGTGTCTGTGTTAATTGGTTTCCCTTTTCTTTGTTGAAGAGGGTCTGTGCAATCCTTCTGCCTAGTCCGCCATCTTGCCGGAACTCTCTCTTTTTATATCTCTTTCAATTCTTTTTTTATGTGTGCATTGATTGTTATAAATTGGCCTCTGATGACTGCTTTTGCCGTGTCCTAAAGATTTTGGTATGTTTTGTTTTCATTCTTATTTGATTCAAGGAACTTTTTAATTCCATTTTTTATTCTATTATCCAGTCTATTATCTCAGTTCCATTCTTAAGGAGGGTATTGTTCAGTTTCCATGTGTTTGCTCTTTTTCCATTCATCTTCCTATTGTCGATTTCTAATTTGATAGCACTGTGATCTGAGAAGATGCTTTGCAGTATTTTAGTGTTTTAAAATTTAAGGCTTGCTTTACAGCCTAACATATGGTCTACCTGGAGAATGTTCCATGTGCACTGGAAAAGAATGTGTATTGTGCTGTTGTTGGGTAAAGTGCTCTGTAGATGTCTATAAGGTCTAGTTGGTGGATTGTATTCTTTATTTCTGCATCTTTGTTGAATTTCTTTCCAGTTGTTCTGTCTTTCATTGAAAGTGGTGTATTAAAGTCTCCTGGTATAACTGTGGAGTCATCTATTTGTCTTTTCAATTCTGTTAAAGTCTGATTTATGTATTTTGGGGCTCTTTCATTGGGTCCATAGATAATTTATTATGGTTATGTCTTCTTGTTCAATTGATCCTTTAATCATTATATAATATCCTTCCTTGTCTTGTATAGTGGTTTTTGTCTTAAAGTCAATTTGATCAGAAACTAATATTGCTACTTCTGCTCTTTTTTTGTTGCTATTATTAGCTTGATATATCTTTTTCCAGCCTTTGATATTTTTAGTCTATTTTTGTCTTTGCCTCTAAGGTGTGTGTCTTGTAGAGAGAATATTGATTGTTTTCTTACCCAATTTGCAAATCTCCATCTCTTGAGTGGTGCATTAAATCCATTGACATTCAGTGTAATTATTGAATTACAATAAAGTATGAATTTGTTGCTGTCATTTTGTTATGTGTTTTTTCATGGTGTTCCTGGTTTCTTTGTTCCATACAGTTTTCTGTGCTGAGCTCATTATGTTTATGAATCCTGTCGTTATTTCCTTTGTTGCTGTTGTTTTAGTATTTGCTAAATATTTGTGCTTGTCCTCTGTTGTATTGTGATGTGAACATTTATCATTTTTCTTTGAGATTACCCTGTGATTTATAATTTTCTCTCAGAGCTTAGAACAGTCTATTCCATCTTGCAACTCTTTTGACTTCCTCACCACTTCAAAGTTCTATAACTACACTATTTTTTCCCTCTTTTTGGTTTGTAGTTGTCCTCATTTGCCAATTCATGTCTCTGGTTCCCTGTTTATAATCTTGTAAGCTCATTTTACTTTGGATACTTCCATAACTGTGTTGGTTTCTGTGTTATGTCACCTTGTGTATTAATGTTCTGTTGTTGTTGGCTATTATTGGTACTCTGTTCAAAGGACTCCCTTTAGTATCTTTTGCAAAGTTGGTCTGGTTTTAACAAATTCCTTTAATTTCTGCTTATCTGGAAATCTTCTAATTTCACCATCATACTTGAGGGACAGTTTTGCTGGGTATATAATTCTTGGTTGGAAATTTTTCTCTTTCGGGGTTTTATGTATACCATCCCATTGTCTTGCCTTCATGGTTTCTTCTGAGAAATCAGAGCTTAGTCTTATTGGTTGCCCTTTGTAGGTAACTTTTTGTTTTTCCTATGCTGCTTTAAGGATTCTTTCTTTGTCTTTGTCTTTGATGAGTTTGACGATGATATATCTTGGTGATTTTCTTTTGGGGTCTATCCTGTTTGGGGTTCATTGGACTTCCTGAATGGATATATTCTCATCTTTCATCATATCAGGGAAGTTCTGTTCCAAAAGTCTTAGACAATTTTCTCAGTGGTTTTATTTTTCTTTTCCTGTTCTGGAATTCTGATTACATTTAGGTTTATCCTTTTCATGGTATCCCACATGAATCCCAGGCTTTCTCCGTTTTGTTTTAATTTTTTTTTCTGATTGATCCTTTTCCAAAGAAGTATTCAGATATTTGTTTCAATCTCATTAATTATGTCTTCTATTGATTTAATTCTACTTCTTGGTCCTTTCAATGTGTTATCTATTTCTGGAAATTTAGTATTAATCTTCTGGATTTCTATCTGTAGGTTTTTGTATTATTTCTTATTTTTCTTTTATTTTGTCATTTTGTTCTTGTATTTTTTTCTAAAATTGTTCTAGGGTTTGTCTGTGTTTTCCTTAATTTTGTCAGTTTTTTCCTTGATCTGTTTCTCAATCCTTTGAAGATACCTAAGTATAATCCTTTTGAATTTCTTCAGGGAGTTCCAATGCTGCTTCTTCCTCAGAAATGTGTTCTGGATCTGTATCCTGCTCCCTTGTTTCTACCCCTTTATCTCACTTATTTATGTGGTCTGTGATGGTCTGTTGTCTGAGATATTGTGACGTGTTGTATGTAAATTTAATTGGTGATTGTATGTTGCAGTGATTTGCCCAAGATTTTTCTTTTATTTTATTTTCATTTTGATATATCTGAGTAAGCAGCAGACTATGTTTCTCTATTCACTAGTTGGCAAGTTGGCAGCACTTATGTACTCACCACCTGTGTCCTGGTTGGTGTTATAGAGAATGAGTGTGGCTGCACAGATCTCTGTTAACTGTGAAGAGCAGTGAAGGGTGAGTCAGGCTGTTATTGGTGGTCGTGTGTTGTTGGCCAGTTGGTAGAGAAGGAAATGGTGACTCTCCCTCAGTAAGTGGAGCTGCAGGAGATGCGAGTGTGGTTGTGTCATATGGGCATGGCTGCTGTCTCCCACTCAGACAAAAACCACAATCCAAAAATCATCAAAAAATAAAAGCAAGCAGACAAAAAACACACTGCATAAACACATGGGAACAATCACCAAATAGAGAAAAATAAATGAGAGAAAATATTTAAAGAAATACTTTAGAAAGCCAAAATAAATATGCATAGAAAAAGGAAGAAGAAAAAAAAAAACCTCACAATATCTGGGGAGGGGTTAATAAAGAGAAAAAGCTGAAAGCTAGAACCTGGGAAGGGAAGAATAAAGAATAAGAATAAAAACGATGGGAAAAAAAAGAAAAATAATAATTTTAAAAGAGACAAAAACAGACAAACTGAAAAAAAAAATCTGTGCAAGGCAGAGCAGGGCACCCGGGCTCTGTCAGAGCACACAGCCTGGGATGGAATTCCTGCTGACCCAGAAGGTGGGTGGACATGAATGATGGCAGCAGCACCTCCATTCACCAAGAGGGTGTGGGGTATAAGAGTAACAAGGGGAATATCATACCTTTCTAGTCCTTTGTGTCCTTGTGTTCCCAGGCAAGTGGATCCTATTCTTAGGTGCTTGGAATCTGAGAGAACACTGTTGCTTTATTGAAAAGCTTGTAAACATTCAAAATGGCTGTGCCCTCTGGACAACTAAAAGTCCACGGCTCAGCCCGTCTCCCTCTTCACTGCTTCCCCTTTTATTCACCAGCCACCAGTGCAGTCTTCCATGCAGCCCCTGGCTAGCAGGTCCTTAGGTCCTAACCCACTTGGCAATACCCAAGCTGTCTGTGCCATCAGGATCAGTGACAGACCACAACGCTGTGTGTCTCCTTTTTCAGTGTTTTCCTGCAGGTTCTTCTACTAGTTGGAGTTTAGTCCAATTCTGTATCCTTCCTTTCAAAGCTGAGGGCTCCAGGATTATCTTCTGTATCTGTGTTAATTGGTTCCCCTTTTCTTTGTTGAAGAGGGCCTGTGTAATTTGTCTGCCTATTCTACCATCTTACTGGAACTCCTCCTAAGATATTTTTTAAAACTAGAACCAAGCCTATCTTGTGACATCACCTTTTAGCTAAATAGCAGAGTGACACACAAAATAAAAGATATTACCCTAAGATTGGTGCAGTACCTAAAAATCATCAGTATGAGATCAAAACATCATCACTCAAAAGCAAAGATAAGAAGATAAGAGGACAGGGAAACTAGAGTTCTGGAAATTGAATAAACTAATCATAATTAAAGAGAATGCTGACACATTGTGATAAATGCACCTAATATCACAGAACAATATGTGTGGAAATTGTCAAATGAGAACTAACTTGATGTTTAAACTTTCACCAAAATGAAAGTGGAAGACATTGAAAATACACAGTGGCTGCACTAATGGAGTAGAGCACACCAACAATCATGAAGATGCACAGGACTGGAAGATTTGTTCTGGTGCACATGGTGGGTTGCCATGAGTTGCAGCCAATTCTATGGCAACTAACAACAGCAAGAAGAATCAAGAAGTGACTTATGAGTAGAACGGATCAACTGCCACACCCATTCCTCTTGGAAGTGGGTCTGAAGATTGAAAACACAACTTGGGAAAACAGAGGAAACTGATTTATGCAGCAAGGAGGCTGTTCATCCTATTTCTACTCCAATGAGTTATGTTCTACTTCTCACAAAATAATCCTCCTGTGCCCAACGTGAGCTAAATCACTCCAAGTCAGGGATCAGAAATTCTTCTTGGCCATAAATCTCAAGGGCTATCTGAGGCTGTGTTACTTGCCTGGGCTGGTTTCACAGGTCTTGCTGCTTTTTTTTAGGTGCTTGGAATCTGAGAGGATATCTTTGCTGCTTTTCCTGTGCTGCTTTCAGGATTCTTTCTTTGTTTTTGGCTTTGATGAGTTTGACAATGATATATTCCATTCCATTCCAGTTTCAGAGCTCATGGCACCACTCTGAAGTTCCAAGGGGAGTGTCCTCTGTCCATTTCTGCTCTTGCTGGAAGCGGTGGCTGCAATGATGAAGGTGGACACTCTAGGGTACCTGGCAGTAGTCTCAAGATTGTGAACCAACCACATGTTGTCATCTGACTTTCCTAGGGCTACCATAACAAAATACCACAAAGTGGTTGGCCTTAAAGAATAGAAATGCTTATAGCTCAGGAGATTAGGATTTCCAGTTCAGAGCATCAGCAGGGCCATCCCTGTCTTTCTAGGGGAAGATCCTTACTTATCTCTTCGAGCTTCTGGCATTCCCTGGTTTGTAAATGCATCTTCACATTGTATCTGTCTTCCTCCTGTGTGACTCTGTCTCTGTGACTATTCTCTCTTCCTATAAAATAACACTCAGAAGAGACCAGGAACCACCCTACTCTAGTATGACCTTGTTAACTTGATTGATAACATCTTCAAAGGAAAACTCTTATTTCCAAACAAGATCACATTCACAGGTACAGGTGTTAGGACTTCAACATATTTTTTGGGGAGACACAATTCAAACCTAATATATCATCCCAGGGAACTTTGCTGTGTCCCAATTCTGTTCTGGGTCTCACTTGGCCATGGCTCTACAGAAGTTTTCAATTACTATGAGTTGGTCACTATGAGTTGGAATTGACTTGTTGACAGTGAGTTTGGTTTGGGTTTTGGCCTTCCTCTTTTGTCCTGAATACTAAGCGTTGGTTCTTACACATGCAGTCACACTCTTTCCTAGGGGCTGACCTGACTTTTCAGCTGCCCGCTTATACCCTACAATGGGCATATCTGTTTTACCTGTGCCCCAAAATCAACAGAACTCACACAACACCACCACATATACACTTACACACTGAGAAGAACCAGCTCCTGCCCCTCTGGGATTTGTCAGTTTTATTCATGTTTCTTCCCTCTCCTCCTCATTCATGTTCAGAACCCAAGAGTGAAGTACCAAGATAGCCTCTTGGAAAAAATGATTTTGGAGTCAAATATATCTGGATTTGAACTCTATCCCTGAGATTTACTACCTGTTTGACCATAATCAAGGTTCCTTATTTGCAAAGTGGAAGAATCAGGGCCAGGACTAGGGGTGAGATGAACAAAGCACTTACCTCAGGTGCAAAATCTAAGAGGGGTCAAAAACCCCGGCCTTGAGATTAACGATAGTTAAAAAGGAAGCCTTTTTCTAGGGTGGTTCTGTGAAATAAATGAGACAAAAAGTAAAGGTTGGTACAGTGAGATATCATTTCCAACTATCAAATTAGCAAGGATTTTGAAAATAATAGTCATATGAGGTTTTAGCAGTAACAACCCTGTGATAGTTGAAGATCTGTCAACTTGGCTGGACTTCACTTGTGAGTGTTGTTTCTCATGATGGATCACATGACTATGTCCTAAGCGGCCGGTCAGTCTAGGGGGAGTTTCCCCAGGGGTGTGGCCTACCTGTAATACTATCCGAGGAACAAACTGGAAAAA
>NW_006928151.1:0-630 GCF_000298275.1 Orycteropus afer afer
CACAAATTACAATTGAATAACCATAAAAAAACTAAAAGCCCATGGACAAAAAACACACCATGCAATCACACATGAACAATGACCAATAAAAAGTGAAAAGGGGAAAAAGAAGAAAAAGGAAAAAAAAAAAAAAAAGAAGAAGAAGAAAAAACAAGCAAATCTGCAATATCAGGGGATATGGCTCCAAGAAGAAGAGAAAAAGGAAAAAAAATACGGAAGGAGAATAACAAACGAAGAAAAAAATAAGAAGTTTGCAAAAAGAAAAACAAGGAATGGGGTTAGCCATGAGAGGAAAAAAAAAAAAAAAAACAGGGAAAAGAAGAAAAAGCGAACAAAAAACAAACAAACAAACAAACAACAACAACAACAAACCCTTAAATTGTGGGGGGGCAGAATCCCAACCAGGCACAGGGAAAAGAAAACTATTGAAAACTAGGACCACAACAACAACAACAAACCCGTAAATTGTGTGGGGGGCCAGAATCCCAACCAGGCACAGGGAAAAGAAAACTATTGAAAACTAGGGCCTGGCAGGGGAAGATTAAGAACAATAATAAAAAGGACAAATGTATCAATAATATTAGTTGGTTTGGAACGGACAAATACAAGCAAACTAATCACCGGGAAAAA
>NW_006928151.1:4060-4920 GCF_000298275.1 Orycteropus afer afer
GCAAAGACAGAAAGGACTCTGACCCTTTACATAGCTGAGTGGATAGCATCCATTACACTCACTTTTTCAAGATAAAAACTGCTGAATTTCTAGTATCTTTATGGCAGGGATACCTGAAATTATGTTAAACATTTGGGAGACTGGGAAGCAAGGGTATGATTTTTCTTGGTGATTTCATTAAAAAAGAAATGACTCCCAGGTCCCTGAGAAAGCATCTTTGACTTATATACTTTTCAGAAAGACAGAAAAAGAATTTACAATGACAAGTTCTCTAAATGAATTCAGGGAGGTGGAGGCAAGATGGTGTCTTGCTAACACATTCCACTCAATCCCTTTACAACAGAGACCCAGAAAAACCAAGTGAAACAGATACAAATAATGTCCCTGCAATTCTTAGCATCAAATGAGAAGATAAAAATTTATATTGAACGTTGGTTGGAAAGGGAGACTGAGCGAGGTCAGTGATTGGGGAGAGAGTCGAGGCCAGGACCACCAAAGCATGGCCATTTTGAATACAAAAGTATCAGAGGCAGACTAGGAGGGAAATAAAAATAAACAAAAGATTAACAAAATCCTCAAAGCGATAAAGACACAGTATAGACACACTGGGAGAAAATCAAGGTGAGCTAAAGAAACGAGCTAGGAGAAGAACTGTGCGATGCAGAGAAGCAGGTCTGACTTAACAGTGGCAGAAGCAGCCACAGAGAGAGGAGGGAGCAAGAGAAAGGGAATGAATAACTCAGCACTGGCAGGTGCTGGTCTTTTGGGCTGGGGACCTACACTAGGGGAGAGGCCCGTGCTGGGTGATTTAAGAAACTGGGCTTGGATTTACCTCAAGTAGACACACGGCCTGGAGAGAA
>NW_006928151.1:6010-6534 GCF_000298275.1 Orycteropus afer afer
TGATTACCAGTCTCATCATGGGGAATACTACATCCAGCTGCCCAGCCACTCAACCAGGTCTAGCCAAGTTGACACACAAACTTAACCACCACAATATTCCTAGTAATGGAATTGCCAGTTCAAATGGGATTTCTATTTTCACTGTTTTAGGGAAATGCCATACTGTTTGCCACAATTGTTGTACCATTTTGTAGTTCCACCGGCAGTGTATGAGAGTTCCAATCTCTCCATAGCCTTGCCAGGATTTTTTATTTTCTGTCCTGTTGAACCTTGCTATTATTGCTGGGGTGAGATATCTCATCATTGTTTTGATTTGCATCTCTCTAATGGCTAAGGATCTTGAACAATTCCTCGGGTGTTTGTTGGCTGCCAGCATTAGTGAAGTTAGTGAAGTGTTTAAGTCCCTTGACTGTTTTTGAATTGGATTGTTTGTCTTTTTGATGTTAAGGTGTTGAAGTTTTCTATAGATTTTGGAGATAAGTCCTTTGTCAGATATGTCATAGGCAAATATTTTCTCCCAATCT
>NW_006928152.1:0-912 GCF_000298275.1 Orycteropus afer afer
TCTATAAATGTGTGAGCCATTTTCCTAAGATTTCTCTCTCTCTCTCTCTCTCTGTCTCTGTCTCTGTATATATATATATCAGCTTTACTGGGTTTGCATCTCTAGAGAACCCTAACATATGTGCTGTCTACAAGAGACACACCTTAGAGACAAATACAAAAATAAACAGAAATCAAAGGTTGGAAAAAGATGTATCAGGTAAATGGCTATCAAAAAAGAGCAGGAGTGGAAATCTGATTTCTGATAAAATTGACATTAAGACAAAAACTACCAAAGAGACAAGGAAAGACATTGTGTAATGATTAAAGGAACAATTGAACAAAAGGACATGACCATAAAAAATATCTGTGCGCTCAGTGAAAGTGCCCAAAAATACATAAATCAGACTTTAACAGAATTGAAAAGACAAATAGATGACTAGATGACTCCACAGTAATAGTAGGAAACTTTAATAACATCACTTTCAATGAAAGTTACAACAACTGGAAAGAAACTCAACAAAGACAGAAAGAACTAAACAGTACAGTTCACCAACTTGACTTTATATACATCTACAGAACCCTTTACCCAACAGCAGCACAAGTCCATTCCAGTGCACATGGAGCATTCTCCAGGAAAGACCATATTTTAGGCCAAAAAATAAGCCTCAATAAATTTAAAAACATTGAAATATTGCAAAGCATTTTCTCAGATCACAATGCTGTAAATTAGAAATCAACAAGAAGATCAGTGGAAAAAGAGCAAACACTGGAAACTGAACAGCACCTTCCATAAAAAGGATAAAGTAATGAAAGAAATAAAAAATGAAATTAAAAAATTCCTTGAATCAAATGAGACCAAAAATCCAACATACTAAAATTTTGGGACACAGCAAAAGCAGTGATGAGAGGGCAATTTATAGCAATAAAAGCA
>NW_006928152.1:1250-3015 GCF_000298275.1 Orycteropus afer afer
AGACAATAGAAAAAATCAACAAGTCTGGAAGTTGGTTTTTCGAAAAGATTAATAAAATTGACAAACCACTGGCAAACTTAACAAAAGAAAAGATGGAGAGAATACATATAACATGAATAAGAAATTAATTGGGTGATGTCACAACAAAACCAACTGAAATAAAAAGGATAATATCAAGATACTATGAAGAACAACTGCACTCCAACATATTTGAAAATCTAGAAGAAATGCACAGATTTCTAGAAATGTATTACTTATCTAAACTAACACACACTGAGGTGGAAAATTGGAAAGACTCATAACAAAAGAAGACATTGAACAGGTCGTAAAAAACTTATCAGGAAAAAAAATATATATATATATATCCTGGCCCAGAAGTTTGCACTGGAGAATTCTACCAAACGTTCAGAGAATTGACACCAGTCTTACTTAAACTATTCCAGAACATATAAGAAGATGGAATCCTCCTAGATTCATTTTATGAAGCAAGCATAACCTTGACAGCAAAACCAGGCAAAGACATCACTAAAAAATGAAATCTACAGACCAATATCCCTCATGAATATAAATGCAAAGATCTTCAACAAAATCCTAGCCAATAGAGTCCAACAACATATCAGAAAAATAATACATTATGATCAAGTGGGGTTCATACCAGGTGTTTGGGTTACCTAGTGCCACTCTGACAAGAATATACCACAAATGGGATGCTTGAACAAACAGGAGTTTATTGTCTTACAGTTCGGGAGGCTGAAAGCCTGAGTTCAAAGTGCTAGGCTCTCGGGGCTGTGTGAAAGTTCCTCAACCTTGGGCTTCAGCTCTGCCTTTTGCTTCCAGCCCACTGAAGCTAGAGGCATCTCTTCACTCAGACAGCTACTGGCTGCTGAGGCTAACAAGCCCAAGGTTGACAAATAAAACGGCACAGTCCCGATGTTACCAAACAACATGGCAGGCCATTAATTCAAGTCCATTGAAAGTCTCAAGGTCGGCAGAGCACGGCAAGCTGCTGAACAATGACACCGCTACATGCAGGGTTCAAGCGTGCCATAAGCTAGAGACCATTCCCAAAGCTGTTATATATAGGAAGCGGACCTAATACCCAAAGCAGCTACTCAGTTGCTCACAGTAGAGTCCACCATGGAGTTGATTACCAGTCTCATCGTGGGGAATGCTACATTCAGCTGCCCAGCCACTCAACCAGGCCCAGCCAAGTTGACACACAAACTTAACCACCACAATTCCACCCCTTGTCAACTTGGCACCTGTACAGATCTTCAGTGGGTGATATCTGTACAGATCTAATACACTGGGTGACTCCAGTCCCCTAGTTCCTGAGTGGTGACCCTATCCCCTT
Organism: Orycteropus afer afer; assembly: GCF_000298275.1. Taxonomy (NCBI): domain Eukaryota; kingdom Metazoa; phylum Chordata; class Mammalia; order Tubulidentata; family Orycteropodidae; genus Orycteropus; species Orycteropus afer. Next base: position 2,605 of record NW_006928152.1, read on the forward strand.
GGCCTGGCAGGTCCCATACCTCTCCCTCTTGGGCATGGCAGCCCTGCCCCCCTCACTCTTGGGCCGCAACTATGGCTCCATCCCACTAGCTCACATGAATGAGCAGCCGCACACTCCAGAACTAAGTTGGTGAAGGTCTGGCTCTTTGAAACCTAGAGGGCTATGGTGGTTCCACCCTCAAAGGCCATGGTCCTACCCTTGAGGCTGAGGCAACTCTGCTTCCCATTTCTTTGGTCTCTCCACTTCTGCCAATTAATGCCCAAGGGCAACCCACTCCGCTGGAAATCTTCTTGCCCAAGGGACACTTAGCTTTCTTGCTCCGTGGGCTGGCCAACCTGCTACTCCATCTCATGCTGGTCTCTTCTGCCAATTAATGCCAGAGGGCAACCCACTCTGCCAGGAAGCCGCCTA
>NW_006928152.1:4793-6549 GCF_000298275.1 Orycteropus afer afer
CAGCAGAGCATGGCAGGCTGCTGAACAATGACACCGCTACATGCAGGGTTCAAGCATGCCATAAGCTAGAGACCATTCCCAAAGCTGTTTCTTATATATGAGAAGCAGACCACATACCCAAAGCAGCTACTCAGCTGCTCATAGTAGATTCCACCATGGAAGTGATTACCAATGTCATTATGGGGAATACTACATTCAGCTGCTCAGCCACTCAACCAGGCCCAGCCAAGTTAACACACAAACTTAACTACCACAGCTACCAAAAAAATAAAATATTTGTGAATAAATCTTATCAGGGACACAAAAACCTGTACAAAGAAAACTACAAAACATTACTTCAAGAAACCATAACAGATCTACATAAATGGAAGAACCTACCATGCTCATCGATAGGAAGATTGAACATTGTGAACATGTCAGTACTACCCAAAGCAAGCTATACAATTCAATGTAATCCCAATCTAGATCCCATCAACATTCTTTAAAAAAACAAACCAAACTCACTGCCGTGGAGTTGGACACAACTCATAGCGACCCCTCCTTGGGTTTCTGAGAGGTATCACTACGGAAGTAGATTGCCCAATCTTCCTTCTGAGGAGTGGCTGTGGGTTTGAACTGCCAGCCTTCTGGTTAGCAGTCAAATGCCTTAGGCACTACTCCACCAGAGCTCCTAACATTCTTTAAGAATATGGAAGAACCAATGACTAATTTTATGTGGAAAGGAAAGAGACCTTGGATAAGCAACACAGTCTTGAAGAAGAACAAAGGTAGGAGGTTTCACACTCCATGATATCAAATCTACTACACAATCACAGTAGTCAAAACACTCTTGTATTTGTACAATGACAGACACATAGATCAATGGAATAGAATTGAGAACCCAGGAATTCACCCATTGAACTATGGTCAGCTGATCTTTCATAAAGGGCCAAAATCCATTAAATAGACAAGATAGTCTCTTCAACAAATTGTGCTGGCAAAACTAGTTATCTGTTTTTGGAAAAATGAAACGTGATCCATACCTTACACCTTACACAAAAGCTATCTCCACATGGATCAAAGACTTCCTCAAGGAAAAAATAGGGGCAAATGTAGGGGCCCTAATTTATGGCATAAATAGACTATCAAGCATGACCCAAAATGCACAAACAGCAGAATATAAACTAGATGATTGGGACCTTAAAATAATTAAATGTTTATGTGCTTCAAAAAACTTCTCCAAAAGTGTAAAAAGAGAACCTACAGATTGGGAAAAAATATTTAGCAATGACATACCTGACAAGGGACTTACCTCTAAAATTTATACAAAACTCCGTCACCTCAACAAAAAAAAAGACAAATAATTCAATTAAAAAATGAGCAAAAGACATGAATAGACACTTCACCAAAGAGAATATTCAGGCAGCCAACAAACACATGAAGAAATGCTTATGATCATTGGGCATTAATGCAATGCCACACAATGCACTGCCTTCTAATAAGACCCGACTCATAGCGACCACTCCTTGGGTTTCTGAGGCAGTATCATGATGGTTAGATTGCCCAACCTTCCTTCCGAGGAGTGGCTGGTGGGTTTAAACCACCATCCTTCTGGTTAGCAGTCAAATGCCTTAGGGACTATGCCACCAGAAATGCAAATCAAAACAATGAAATACCGTCTTGTCCCAGCACTGGTAGCAAAGTTCAACATGACAGAAAATAACAAATGCTGATGAGGACTCTTCTACACTGCTGGTGGGACTATAAAATGATACAA
>NW_006928153.1:0-517 GCF_000298275.1 Orycteropus afer afer
ACCAGCAAACCTGTTCCCCACTTTTTTTTTTTTTCTCCAAATGATTTTGAGTTTTGTTCTGCATTGTTCTCCCTCTCTATCAAGGGTGTCCTACATAGATCCACTTCCAAGTGGATGACAGTGGTAGCTGGGCATCATCTAGTTCTTCTGGTCTCATATTTGTATAGGCTGCAGATCGGATGGTGTACCAGGCTCTAGGACTAATTGTTTCTATGAATTTTGGTTTTCTTCATTCTTCTTTGTTCTGGACGAGGAGAGACCCATGGTTGCATCTAGATGGCAGCTTGCTAGCTTATAAGATCCCAGTCGCTACTCACCAAAGTAGGAGGTGGAACAAAGTTTTGTATAGTATGTTATGCCAGTTGAGCTTGATGTCCCCTGCGACTATGGTCCCAAGCCTGCAGGTTGAACTACTCGGTCCCTCTGGGTAGCTGCCTGTGACCAAGCAGTGACCACAGCCTTGCCCCTTTTCAGCTCTACTATACACCTGGTAATTCTGATCATTCACATAAACTTA
>NW_006928153.1:997-3939 GCF_000298275.1 Orycteropus afer afer
GGTGTCCCTGGTTTCTTTGTTCCATATTATTTTCTGTGCTGAGCTCATTATGTTTATGAATCGTGTTATCATTTCCTTTGTTGCTATTGTTTTAGTATATGCTGCTTGTCCTCTTTTTTATTGTGATGTGACAGTTTATAATTTTTGAGGTTACCCTATGATTTATAATTTTATCCCCGAGTTTAGAACAGTCCATTCTATCTTGGCAACTCTCACCATTTAGAAGTTCTATAACTACACAGTCTTTTCCCTCTTTTTGTTTGTGGTTGTCCTCGCATGCCAATTGATGTCTCTGGTTCCCTGTTTACAATCTTGTAAGCTCATTCTACTTTGGATATGTCCATAGCTGTGGTTTCTGGGTTATATCATTTTGTGTATTAATGGTCGGTTGTTATTTGCTATTTTTGGTTCTCTGTTCAAACAACTCCCTTTTTCATCTTTTGTAAGGTTGCTCTGGTTTTAACAAATTCCCTTAGTTTCTGCTTATCTGGAAATCTCCTAATTTCACCATCATATTTGAGGGACAGTTTTGCTGAGTATATACTTCTTGGTTGAAAATTTTTCTCTTTCAGTTACATATACCATCCCATTGCCTTCTCGCTTGCATGGTTTCTGCTGAGAAATCAGAGCTTATTCTTACTGGCTGTCCTTTGTAAGTAACTTTTTCCCCCCCGTGCTGCTTTCAGGATTCTGTCTTTGTCTTTGGTTTTGATGAGTTTGGTGAGTCCAGCAACTCAGTTAGGTAGAGATCAGTTAAGAAAGCTTCTCCAGGTAGTCTCTGGATTATGAACAAATTCCATTCTGAAGTCTAAGTCAAATTTGTACATATGTTAGAACAGTTAGGTATGGTTTGTATCTAATGTCAGTCAAATGTTTGTCTTAGTATATAGTGTACTGTTCTACACATAAACATTAAAGAGATACTTCCAGATATACTAAAACATTTTTAACATAATAATACAGTAATAATAATATTTTGAGGTGTGTCACAAACTAGTACCCATTTGTTATTATAAACTGTTGTATGTTCCTAAAATCTGTAGTATAATAGGCTTTACAGGGGTTGTTTCTTAATTATGAGTTGTATGTAAATCAGACATCAGTAACCTGGGGACTGCCTGAATTGTATTTGCAAAGGTTATTTATTTATTTATTTTAGGGAACTTATAGAAATGCTGGCAATTTCAAGAAACCAAAAATTATTACAAGCTGGAGAGGAAAACCAGGTAAGTGGTTTCTTTAGGAATAAAAATAGAAATAACTAACGTAAACTTCCTGTTTATATTTATTTAGCATGAGAAAAGGAAAATTGGGCATTTTTTAAGTCATTAATTAAAACTTAAAAAGATGTTTTTTTAAACATCATTTACTTAAGATAATTTGCCTAAGAAAAAAATAGTTGTCTAAAGGTTTGGCAGTATTTTATTTTCTTTTATAGTTTTAATTCCTACTATATATTTAGTCATTTTTGTCTTCTGAATTAATCAACAAAAGCTTGTTAAATGGAGATTGAAACTACGGAACCAAAAAAGTTTATTGCTCTCGTAAACTTATTAGGCCCTAATTCAACTTGAAAATTTATTTCTATTACACTTTTTTGTGCTTTATAATTTAAAGTAAACAGATTTCCCCTCCCCTGTTTAAATAAAAGAAAAAATGAATGGGAAGGAAAAACTTTTTCAGAGCAGATGTAAGATAGGAGACAGTGTCCAGTAGACCCCTTATCCCCACCCCTGCTGCATCATTATCTTCTTAGTTTTATCTTGTGTTTTGAGGGCAGAGAAAATCTCTTAGAGTCCCAATAGAGAAGTACTAAGATGCCTTTTTTCTTTAAGAATTAATCCCTCAAGGCAAAGGTCAGATAAGGCCCTAAACTTATAGAGAGCTGCTGACTTAAAGGGGTTTTTTTGTTTTGTTTTGAATTATTTTTTAAAAAAGAGAACAACATAAAATAAGCCACTGGTTCTTGAAACTGAAAAACAGGAGTTCAGTATTTTTTAAATCCAGGAAATAATAATGTGTATTGACTTCATTATTCATAAGTATAATGAAGGCAGAAACACTGAAAGAGAGACAGAAGAATAGATGTCCCAAAAGCTGAGCAAGAAAGACCAGCATCCCCTGCCAATTTAGCTCCTTCTTCTGCAACTGATAAGGTCCTACCAATCTAGAGAGCTGGCATCCCTTATTTAAAACTATTTGAAACCAATTCTAGGAATTATATTTTGTACTTCCAAAAACCAGACTCCCGTCCATCAAGTCGATTCCAATTGTTTTGGTTAATTAGTCCTGCTCTAACAGAAGATACCACAAATGGGTGACTTTAACAAACAAGAGTTTATTCTCTTACAGTTTTGGAGGGTAGAAGTCCGAGTTAAAAGTTCCAGGCTCTAGGGGCTGACTGAAAGCCCCTCAACCTTGGGCTTTAGCTCTGCTTCCTGCTCCTGGCCTACTAGAGCTGGAGGTATCTCTTCACTCAGGCAGCTGCTGGCTGCTGAGGCTAATAAGCCCAATGTAAACAAATAAAATGGGAAAATCCCAGTATTACCAAACAACACAGCAGGCCACTGGTTCAAGTCCAGAAAGTGTCCCAAGATCTACAGGAAACATGGCAGGCTGCCAAATGAAGACTCAGGTACATACAGGATTCAAGCATGCCAAAAGCTGCAGACCATTCCCAAACCCAAGGAGGGGTCTCTATGAGTCGAAATCAACTTGACGGCAGTGAGTTTGGTTTGGTTTTCTAGTGGTGCAGTGGTTAAAGTGCTCATCTGCCACCCAAAAGGTTGATGGTTCGAACTCAGCAGCTGCTGTGCAAGAAGAAGTTGTGATAGTCTGCTTCCATAAAGATTACAGCCTTGGAAAACCTGTGGGGCAGTTCTATTCTGTCCTGTAGGGTTGCTGTGAGTCAGAATCAACTGTATGGCAATGGGTTGGTTTTT
>NW_006928153.1:4754-6073 GCF_000298275.1 Orycteropus afer afer
AGCTGGCTGTGACCAAGCAGTGACCACAACCTTGCCCCTTGTCAGCTCTACTATACACCTGGGAATTCTGATCATTCACATAAACTTATAGGCCCATTGTCTGCCAACCCTATATATGTTCTTGGATACACACTCCCCATTTCATAGACATACCTAATCGTTTAGCCTGTCGGGTTGGTTTTTTTAAGGTTATTTTTTATTCTTAACAAAAATTAGGTGTAATATTGTGAGGAATGTTAACATTTTATAGACCAGCCAATGCATATGTAGATTCTGTGTCTCATTGGAATGTAGCTCTCCAATATCCTGTTGCCTTATTGAATCAAGTATTATCTGACAGATCCTGGAGTTGTTAATTCAGAGAGATGGGGAATTTCAAGAGCTAATGAAATTGGCACTTAATCAGGGAAAAATCCACCATGAAATGCAAGTTTTAGAAAAGGAAGTAGAGAAGAGAGACAGTGATATTCAACAACTGCAAAAACAACTAAAGGAAGCAGAACAAATACTGGTAAGTTGATAGAGGCTGGTAAGTTCTTAAGGTAGAAAAGGGTATTGTTTAATCTGTTTCTGAAAAATTAATCTACTGTCAGTATTTTGAAATGGCAGAAAACTTGAGCTTCCCAAATCTAGAAATGTACATTCCATTTTTTTTTATAACTTTTTTTCAGATAGTCTGCTAAAAAAAAAAAAATTACCTTGGAACATATTTTCATTATTTAAATATTTTAAAGTATTATATTATAGAAAAGGGAGCTTTACTTTTTATCCTGGTTTTTTGTATGATCCCGTTATTGTCTAGTCTTTAAAGATATTTTGAAATCAGTAAAAATATATAACACTTATACATTTATTAAAATTTAAATTAATTTATTTACTTTCCCATCCTAAGCAAGATGAGTATTGAATAAATGTAAGGAACTGTAGTTTTTCTTGTTGTTGTTCTTGGCTACTATTTCAAACAGGCAATTTATTGGTCATTTGCCCAGTTATTTCACTAAATACTGACTAAGGTAATTGTTAGATGATGGTATTGCAGAAACAACTGAATTTGATTCTCATATAGACCAGACATTGCTGGTATGCTTATCTACAATGAACCTCTTCAGGAATGTGTTAAAGAGCTCCAAGGGGAATAAATAGAAATTTGAGCAGTTCAGGATAAATTACCTCTGGTAATAAAACAACCCTAAGTACATGCTTTTTAAAAAATATGTTTATAATCTGTTTTTCATTGTGAACTAATATTTACTTATCAGAAGAAAATACAGAAAATAAATGGTAAATTGTTCACTCATAGGACTGTTGTAGGGAGCACA
>NW_006928154.1:0-6163 GCF_000298275.1 Orycteropus afer afer
ATGGTAGAGTATTTTGGAAAAAGATAACAATAATCGTGGCACAACATGAAAAATGTCATCAATGTCCCTGAGCTGTAAATGTGAAAGTTGTTATGTTGGTGAATGTCTTCTTGTGTGTTTTCACAATAAATTAAAACACAAAACAAAACAAAAAAAATAACACATATTCAGGATTATGTGAATTTCATATACAAAAGAGGTAGTGAGAACAAGGATAAATGAAAAGCTAAAAAAAAAAAAAAAAAAAAGAGGTTAGACTCATTTATTAAGAATGTAAGAAGCCAAGGAAGGATTTTAAGTTTGGCAGAGTCAAGTTGTTGAAGCAGGCAAACTAGTTAGGAATTAGTTATGATAGTTCAGGTGAAAAATGATAAAGACCCAAGTTAAGATCACTATAGAGGAGATGGAGATGAAGAGGAATGGAGCAGTATTAGCCCTTTAAGATAATGGAAATCACGATGATGTATCAAACTATGAGTATGTCCACCATGAGTGTCCCTGCTGATATTTGAAATACTGGTGGCATAGCCTCCAGCCACACAGCAACACACAAGTCATCACAGTATGACATATTGAAAAATGAGTGGCAGTATGGGCATTAAGTTGCGAAAAATAAAAATTATTTCTAGGTTTCAGGTTTGAGTGAATGCTGTTCTATTGTTAGGTGCCGTCAAGTTGACTCTGACACATAATGACCTAATCATACAAAACAATGAATCACTGCCTGGTCTTGTGCCATTTTCAAAATATTTACTATGCTTGAGCCCATCATCACTGCGGGTCTTCCTCTTTTTGCTGACACTCTACTTCACCAAGCATGATATTCTTCTCCAGGTATTGGTTCCTTCTGAAAATATGACCAAAGTACATGAGATGAAGTCTGGCCATTTTTGCTCCTAAGGAGCATTCCAGCCTCTTCCAAGACATATTTCTTTGTTTTTCTGGCAGTGCGTAGTATTTTCAGTATTCTTTGCCAACACCATAATTAAAATCCGTCAATTATTTTTCTGTCTTCCAATTGAAAATACTATGACTTGGATCAGGTTTACTTTAATCTGAATGCATAAACCAAACTCCCTGCTATCCAGTTGATTCTGACTCAGAGAAATCCCTGAAGGGTTTACAATGCTGTAAATCTTTATGGCAGTAGACTGACCCCATCTTTCTCCCATGAAATAGCTGGTTGGTCGGAACCACTGTCCTTGTGGTTAGCAGCCAAATGTCTTAACCACAGAATACCCAAAACCCAAAACAAACCCACCGCCATGGAGTCAATTCTGACTCTCAGAGAATCCCCTTGGGTTTCCAAGGCTGTAAATCTTTACAGAAGTAAATTGCCTCATCTTCCCCCTTTAGAGCAGCTGGTGGTTTTGAACCAGTGACCGGTATGGTCAGCAGCCAAATAGCTTACACACTTCACCTCCAGAACTCCTTAGTCTGAGTGAATAAACTCATTGCCATCAAGTTGATTTTGACTCATAGCGACCTTTTCTTGGGTTTCTGAGGTGATATCACTACAGAAGTAGATTGTCCAACCTTCCTTCCAAGGAGTGGCTAGTGAGTTTGAACCACCAGCCTTCTGGTTAGCAAGCAAATGCATTAGGCACTATGCCACCAGAGCTCCCTTGTTGTTGTTATATGCTGTCGAGTCGGACCTGACTCACAGCGACCCCTCCTTGGGTTTCCAAGGCAGTATCACTACGGAAGTAGATTGCCCCATCTTCCTTCCGAGGAGTGGCTGGTGGGTTTGAACCGCCAGCCTTCGGTTAGCAGCCAAATGCCTTAGGCACTATGCTACCAGAGCTCCCAGAGCTCCCTTAGGGAGGGTATAAATGATTAGGTGATTGAGATGGAGTAGAAAAAAGAAATTTTGATTTTTGATATTACTAGAAATTTGATACAACTGTGAACCCTGTAACTATACAGGCAAATGGAAGAAAGGTAACAGTTCTGAATGTTGTTAGTGTGGAGTCACAATTATTGACCCCAAATAATGGTAGAAATTCTTGTTGTTGTTTTTAAGTGCCATCGAGTCGTTTCCGACTCATAGCGACCCCATGCACAGCAGAACGAAATTCTTATCACTTAATGAAATGAAGAGACGAGATTGTGTTGATGCATAGATCATGGTATAATAAAAATAATGGTATTCTTGATGTCTTCAGTATTTCACAAATACACACATAATGTTTTGTTTCCCTAGTGCCACTCTGACAGGAATATACCACAAACGGGATGGGCTTAACAAACAGGAGTTTACTCTTACAATTTGGAAGCTTTTAGTCCAAGTTCAAAGTGCCAGGCTCTAGGGGCTGGGTGAAAGCTCCTCAACCTTGGGGTCCAGCTCTGCCTCCTGCTCCCAGCCCACTGGAGCTAGAGGCATTTCTTCACTCAGACAGCTACAGGCTGCTGAGGCTGAGAAGCCCCAAGGTTGATTTGTAAAAAGGCACAGTCCCAATGTTACCAAACCACATGAAGGTTTGTTAAGTCTATTGTATGTTTGTTAAGTCTATTGTATGTTCCAAGGTCAGCAGAGCATAGCAGGCTGCTGAGCAATGATGACTACATGCAGGGTCCAAGCATGTCATAGGCTAGAGACCATTCCCAAGGCTTCTCTTTATATACAAGAAGCAGACCACATCCCAAAGGCTGCTTGTGGTAGATCCCACCATGGAGTTGATTGCCATTCTTTTCATGGGAAATAACTACCACCAGCTGCCCAGCCACTCAACCAGGCCCAGCCAAGTTGACACACAAATATAACCACCACAATTCCACCCCTTGTCAACTTGGCACCTGTAGAGATCTTCAATGGGTGGTATCTATACAGGTCTCCTCCACTGGGTGACTCCAGTCCCCTAGTTCCTCTAAGTGACGACCACAGTCCCTTGGCCTGGTGGGCCCTGTTCCTCTCCCTCTTGGGCATGGTAGCCCTGTATCTCATGTGTGTATATTTGTGGGAAATTCCACTGGTGTTACATAACTTTGCTTTAGAGTAGTTGTGGTTGTTAGCTGAAATCAAGTCATCTCTGACTCATAGCAACCCTATGCACAGCAGAACAAAACACTGCCCGGTCCTGGGTCCTGTGCCAGCCTCACGATCCTTGCTAAACATGAGCCCATCGTTGCAGCCACTGTGTCAGTCCATCTTGTTGAGAGCCTTCCCCTGATCCTCCACTTTACCAGGCATGACATTTAGAGTTAGCCTATAGTTAAATCATATTTTTCATATGGTGTGAGGGATATTTGTAAAATGGTTTCTACTAATTATTTCCTGAAGCTTCAAAGTCTCTTAAATGACTTATCAAGAGTCTTGGTCTTGCATTAGAACCAGGAGGCACGTGTTACCGTCAATGGGTTTTACCCTAAACTTCAGATATACAATCAAGGATAAGAGTGGTTGTAGGAGGAACAGGACATCTGTGCATCCAGGTGATCATCTATTGTTGTTTTTGTCTTATCTTCTTTCTTCTTGAAATAATCTCCTCTGTCTTTACTAGTTGATACACAGGATGAAGCTTCCCTCATGTGTCTATATGAGGTGACGGTTATTCATGTGAAGGAGTCAAATTCTTTTTTTTTTTTTCAGTTTTATAAATTTGTTCTTCATAAATCCAATGATATATGCCAACAAGAAAAAAAAAAAGAAAGAAACAAGAAAAAGAAATACTAATGAAAAGCAGAATGTCCCCCAGTGACAAGCTGATGGCATCCTGAGGTTGCAGATAATGAATTAGCATCTACCTATTTCCATAGCAACAGCTTAGCTGCTCTTAAACACTTCTTTAAAAGCCTTTGATAAATGTATCCTGTGGCCCTGAAAACTTCTCCATCTCACTCCTGACTTCTTTAATCTTCAACCCTTCCTATTCCCTTTTGCCCCACAAAAAAACATCAATTATTAGCATAACCTTGTAGCACTTGTTTTGGTTTTCTGCAGACCTGCTTCATTAAACATCTGTGGTGGATTTGGCAGTATGAGGCAGAGAAAGCTTCTCTCTCTTCTCCCTCACTACTGCTTCCCTCTCTTTCTCTCTCCTTTCCCTCTCTTACCAATTCTGTCTATTTATCCCCTTTTCATTCTCCCTTTTTCTCTTTTTTTTCCTCATTTCTGTCTCAACCATCTCCCTAAACTGAAATAACTGGAAGTCATGCCCATATGAACCTCTGATGACACTGCATTGGGGATTCCAAAGCCACTGAAAGTTATAAATTGAGAGCCTGTCTATGATCAACCCTGGGTTTTTGATGGTGGGGTTGGCGTAGGTAGGTGAGGGGAATGACAATAAGAGTCAAAAAGATTGCCATTACGTGTAGCATCTATACAGGAATCAAGGTTCTGGCTAAAGAGAGTACTCAACAGTTAGAAAATTATCATGTGGGAAAAAATTAGTTTGAAATCAAAAGACAGTTTCTGGATGAACTACTTAAATATATGACTTATAGCAAACACATGGTTATTTTTGTCTTTTTTGTGTGTGGTTTGGGTTAAAGCTTACAGAGCAAATTAGTTTTTTACTTAAAAATTTATACACATTTTGTTCCTTGGCATTTGCTATTGTCTCCATGTAACTTCACTGCATGCTTCCCACTTCTTCCCTGGGTTCCCTGTGACTATTCATCCTTCTTTCCTGCCACTTCTTGCTTTCAGAGCTTTGTTTTTTTGGCAAATGCTGGCCTTTTGGTCTTGTATGATTAATTTTTCTAAGGAATATATTCCTCAAGATAGTTATTGTTCATTTTATAGGCCTATCTGTTGTTCGGCTGCAAGGTGATCTTTGGGGGTAGATACAGTTCCAGATTGGAAAGGTGTCTAGGGGCCCTGATCTCAGGAATTTGTGGATTCCCCATTATCCTGTAATGTTACATAGTATTCCTCTGTAGGTATACACCATAGTTTGTTTATCCATTCATCTGATGATGGACACTTATGTTGTTTCCTCTTTTTGCTATTGTGAATAATGCTGCAATGAACGTGGGTGTGCATCAATCTGTTCATGTCCTGGTTTGTTATGGTATTGCTGCTTGAAGTATTATTTCTTTATCCTTTAAGGAAGTTCCATGCAATTTTCCACAGTGATTGTACTATTTCATAGTCCCATCAGCAATGTATGATGATTCCAATCTCAACACACTCTAGCCAGCATTCATTTTTTCTCTTTTTGAAATTTGCTGTTATTGCTGTGGTAAGATAGTATCTTAGTGTTGTTTCTATTATTTGCATCTCTCTAAATACTAATGATCATGAGCATTTCTTCACCTGTTTATTGGCCCTCTGAATTTATTCTTTGATGAAGTATCTGTTTATGTCTTCTGCTCAGTTTTTAATTAGATTTTTGCCTTTGTTGTTGTTGAGGTGTTGAAGTTTTCTGTAAATTGCAGAGATTTATCTGTTGTATGATATGTCATTGCCAAATTTTTTTCCCCAGTAGGTAGGTTCTGATTTCACTTTTTTGGACAATTCTTTTGATGCACATAAGTGTTTAAATTTTAGGAGGTCCCATTCATCAAATTTATCTTTTACTGTTTGTACATTTTTGGTTATGTCTGATAGATTATTTATGCCATAAATTAGGGCCTCTAAATTTGACCCTTTTTTCCTTTGATAATCTTTATAACTTTAGGTTTCACATTTAAGTCTTTATTCTATCTTGAGTTGTTTTTTCTCTGTGGTATGAAGTATGGCTCTTGTTCTATTTTTCTGCAAATGGATATCCAGTTTTGCTAGCACCATGTGTTAAAGAAATTTTCTCTTCCCCTTTTAATGAAATTTCAGTACTTTGTCAAAGATCAGTTGTCCACAGCTGAATGGATTTACTTCTCAGTTTTTAATTCTATTCTATTGGTCTATATGTCTGTTATTGTACAAGTACCAGGCTGTTTTGACTATTGTAACTGTATAGTACCTTCTGAGATTGGGAAATATGAAGTCTCCTGCTTTCTTCTTCATCTTCAATAGTGCCTTGCTTATCCAGGGTCTCTTTTCTTTCCATATGAATAGTTTTTCTATCATTTTAAAGAATATTGATGGATTTTTTTTATTTGCAACTTTTTATTATTATTATTATTATTTTATTGTAATTTGGGTGAAGATTTACAGAGCAAATTCATTTACCATACAGCAGTTCAAAAATACTTTGTCTCATGTCATTGACCACAGTTT
>NW_006928155.1:0-2263 GCF_000298275.1 Orycteropus afer afer
TGATAACATAATTAATAAACAAAATGAGCTCAGCATAGAAAATCATATGGAACAAAGAAATCGATACCACAGAAAAGCACATAACAAAAATGACAGCAACAAATTCATATTTGCTAATAATTACATACCTGGCAAGGAACTTATCTCTAAGATTTATGGAAAACTTCAACACCTCAATGCCAAAGGAATTAACAATTCAATTGAAAAATGGGCAGAAAACACGAATAGACACTCCACCAAGGAGGATATTCAGGTGGCCAGCTAATACATGAAGAGATGCTCACAATCATTGGCCATCAGAGAAATGCAAATCAAAAGAACAAGATACTGTCTCACCCCAGCACTGAGGGCAAGGTTCAGCAAGACAGAAAATAACAAATGCTGGCAGGGATGTGGAGAGACTGGGACTCTCAATACACTGCTGGTGGGACTGTGAAGTGATACAACTACTGTGGAAAGCAATATGGTGATTCCTTAGAAAACTGGAATCTGAGATACCATATGACCCAGCAATTCCATGACTAGGTATATATCCTAGAGAGGTGAGAGCCAGTACAGAAACAGATATACGCACACTCATGTTCATCACAGCACTATTTACAATAGCAAAAAGATGGAAACAACATATGTGCCCATCAGCAGAAGAGCGGATGACCAAACTATGGTACATACACCTAATGGAATGTTATGCAGCACTAAAGAATGATGTAGAGTCTGCAAAACACTACATAATATGGATGAACTTGGAGGACATGATGCTGAGTGAAATAAGTCAATCACAGAAAGACAAATACAGTATTAGTTTGTTGTTGTGGAGGGTCAAGGAAAGGTTTACATATGGAGGGAAACTTTGTTGGTTGCTGGGGGTGGGAGGGGACAGGAGGGAATGCTGCAAAAGAAAAAGAATGCATTGACCCATGTCACTTTATTTTGTATATTTCACTGTACATAAATTATATTTCAATAAAATGCATTTAAAAAAGAAGAAATGGACAGCTTTCTAGAAACACACTACTTACCTAAACTAACACAGACTAAGGTGGAAAAGTTGAACAGATCCATAACAAAATTAGAAATTGAACCATTCATAAAAAAAATTACCAACAACAACAAAAAAGGCCTGGCCCAGACAGTTACACCAAAGAATTTTATAACACATTCAGAGAAGAACTGACACCAATACTACTCAAACTATTCCAGACATAGAAAATGATGGAATCCTCCCAAATTCATTTTATGAAGCAAGCATAACCTTGGTACCAAAATCAGGCAAAGACATCACTAAAAACAAAAACTACAGACCAATATCCATCATGAATATAGGTACAAAAATCTTCAACAAAATCCTAGCCAATAGACTCCAACAACATATCAAAAAAATAATACATTATCATCAAGTGGGGTTTATATTGGGTATGCAAGGATGGTTCAATATTAGAAAAATAATCAACAGCTTCCATCACATAAATAAACAAAACAAAGGAAAAGAACCACATAATTATATCAATAGATGCAGAAAAGGCATTTGATAAAATCCAACACCCATTCCTGATCAAAACTCTCAGCATAATAGGAATAGAAGGGACATTCCTCAACATAATAAAGGGCATCTATGCAAAACCAACTCTGTAGCTCTGGTAGCATAGTGCCTAAGGCACTTGACTACTAACCAGAAGGCTGGCAGTTCAAAACCACCTGCCACTCCTTGGAAGAAAGGTTGGGCAATCTATTTCTGTAGTGATACTGCCTTGGCAACCCAAGGAGGGGTCGCTATGAGTTGGGGCCGACTCGACAGCACATAACAACAACATGCAAAACCAACAGCCAACATTATTCTCAATGGAGAGAGACTGTAATCATTCACCTTGTGAACAGGAACCAGACAAGGATCCCCTCTATCACCACTTTCATTCACAAGGGCAATAAGACAAGAAAAAGAAATCAAAGGCATCCAAATTGGTAAGGAAGAAGTAAAACTATCCCTATTTGCTGAAGATATGATCCTACACATAGAAAACTCAAAGAGACTCAGCCAAAAAAACTACTAGAACTAATTAAGAGATTTAGTTGGATTTGTCTACACCAGCGAAGAGATTTCTGAAAAGGAAATAAGGAAATCAATACCATTTACAATAGCTACCAACAGTACCAAAAGTACAATATACCAGCAATATACTGACGGAGAACTTCCAGAAATAGAAGCTGGATTCAGAAGAGGACGTGGAATAAGGGGTATCATTGCTGATGTCAGACGGATCTTGGC
>NW_006928155.1:2858-3989 GCF_000298275.1 Orycteropus afer afer
TGGTATTTTCAATCACCTCATATGCATGTGAGAGCTGGACAATGAATAAGGAAGACTGAAGAAGAGTTGATGCTTTTGAGTTGTGGTGTTGGCAAAGAATGCTTGACAGTACCATGGACTGCTAAAAGAACTAACAAATCTGTCCTGAAGGAAGTGCAACCAGAGTGCTCCTTGAAAGTGAGAATGGCCAGACTTCTTTGGTCATGTTGCATGAAGGGACCATTCCCTGGAGAAGGTATCATGCTTGGTAAAGTGGAGGGTCAACAAAAAAAGGGAAGATCCTCAACAAGATGGATTGGCACAATGGCTACAAAGATTGGCTCAGGTATAGAAAGGATTGTGGGGCTGGCACAGGACTGGGCAGTGTTTCATTCTGCCATACATAGGGTCACTATGGGTCAGAGATGCTGCAACAGCACCTAACAACAACAGCAGCAAAAAATAAAATACTTGGGAATAAATCTTACCAGGGACACAAAAGACCTGTACAAAGGACACTACAAAACACTACTTCAAGAAACCATAAGAAAAAAAAAAAAAAGGGGCATTTGGAAGCAATAAGCCCTAGGACATGAGGTCCTTGAGATCAGAAGAACTAGATGGTGCCCAGCTACCAATGCCAACCACTCAGGAAAAGATCAAATCTAGGAGATCCTGGATAGAGTGGGAGGAAAAACATGGAACAAAATCCAAAACCTCAATAATGACCAGAATTACTGGTTGGATGGAGTCTGGTGAGACCCCCAATACTATGACCCTGGGATACATTGTGGGCCTGGAATAAAACTCACTCCCAGGGGCTAGCTCTCAGCCCAATAAACAAGATGTACATGCAGACCACTCAACCCAGGGTGATGCATCCACATACTCTATGGAACTGCATCCCTTGGAGCAGTTGACCATGGGGCCCCAGAGGGGCAACATTCACACGGAGGAAATGTAGGACACACAGGAGTGCATAACTATGAGGGACATGAGGGTGGGGTTTTACTGGGCAGGAAGGGGAGGAAACTGGGTTAGGGTTGGGGATGGTAAATGGGAAGTGAAACTAAATATACATGTAATGTTGAAATTAAAACAAACTCTACTCTGTAAACTTGCACCTAAAGCAAAATTTAAAAAAAAAAAAAA
>NW_006928155.1:5329-6271 GCF_000298275.1 Orycteropus afer afer
TTCTAAAATTCATAGAAAACTCCAACACCTCAACAACAAAAAGACAAATAATCCAATTAAAAAATGGGCAGAAGACATGAATAGACACTTCACCACAGAGGATATGCAGGTGGCCAACAAACACATGAAATAACGTTCACAATCATTTGCTATTAGAGAGATGCAAATCAAAACAATGAGATACTGCAAAAGAGAATAGGAGGCAGCATCTTCTGACCTCCTCTAACTACACAAGAGGAAGACAGAATCACCATCGGCAGCCCAAGGCCTATTCCTGCAAGGCCAGACACATCACCATCCTCCAGGCCTCTTAACAACCTGATACCAACCATTTCTCCTGTGGCACCCATTACCTCTCTGCTGGGTTCAATAATTCACAGCAGTGGACACATGGAACTCACAGATTATGGGGTTTATTAGGGAAGCAACAGGCTACAATTCAAGTTCAGTAATGAACTCAGTCTCTTTCAGCCAGCAGTCTCTCTCAGCAGCTGACAATCTCTCTCAGCAGCCGGCAATCTCTCTGAAGCAGCCAGCTGTCTCTGAGTAGCACGTCTGTCTCTCTCAGCAGTGTGTGTTTCTCACATCTCTCTCTCTCTTTCAGCATCATGTCTTTCAGTCGGCAGTCAGAAAGACTCCTTCTGCCTCTAGGAAGGCACCTTTTGAGCCTGGCAGAGTGGCCAAAACCAACCAACACCAACATCAGAATTCTACACATCTGAAAGAGAGTGCAAACTTCCCAGAAGGTTGCTTAGTGCTGCTGCAACAGAAATACACCAGTGGATAACTTTAACAATCAGCTACTCAGATGCTCATGGCAAAGTGGGAGTGACAAAGATTATGGCTAGAAAAGCCATACCAAAAACCAAACCAAACTCACTGCCATCAAGTTGGATCTGACTCATAGCAACCCCTCCTTGGGTTTCCAAGGCAGTATCACTA
>NW_006928156.1:0-3324 GCF_000298275.1 Orycteropus afer afer
TGTATTATTTCCTTTCTTCTGGAGACTGTGGGTTTCATTTATTCCTTTTTCTCTAATTGTTGGAGTTGTTGAGTTACAATATTGACTTTAATTCTTTGTTCTTTTTTCATGTGTGCATTTATTGTGATAAACTGACCTGTGAATACAGTTTTGCTGTGTCCCTAGGATTTGGTAAATTGTATTTTCATTTTCATTTGTTTCTAGGAATTTTTTTCCCCACATTTCATTTCTTCTGTTACCTAGTAGTTTTTGAGCAGTGTATCATTCAGTTTTCATATATTTGCTCCTCACACCTTTGGCCTCCCTATTACTGATTTCTAATTTCATAGCATTGTAATCTAACAAGATGCTTTGTAGTAATTCAATGTTTTTAAATTTATTGAGGCTTATTTTGTGGCCTAACATATGGTCCATTCTGTATAATGATCCATGTGTACTGAAGAAGAATGTGTATTGTGTTTTTATTAGGTGAAGTGCTCTGTATATGTCTATGAGGTCGGGTTGGTTGTTGGTTGATTGTGTTGTTGAGATCTTCTGTATCTTTGTTGAGTTTTTTTTTTTTTTTTTTTTCAAATTGTATTGTGTTTCATTGAAAGTGATATGTTAAAGACTCCTTGTATTATGATAGAATTGTCTATTTCTCATTCTATTTCAGTTAATATGTAGTCTATGTATTTTGGAGTTCTTTCATTGGTTGCACAGATATTTATAATGGTAATGTCCTCTCGATCAATTGACCCTTTAATATCATATAATACCCTTCTTTGTCTCTTATCCTGGTTTTCACCCTGAAACCTATTTTATTAGAATTTAGTATTGCCACTGCAGCCCTTTATTGGTTGATTTTTAATTTATATTTTTATCTTTGTGTCTAAGGATGGTCTCTTGTAGGCAGCACAATGATGGGTCTTCTTTTCTTAACCAATCTGCCACTCTCTTTCTCTTGACTGGTGCATTTAGTCCAATATCATTTAGCATAATTAATGATAATTATGAATTTATTGCTGTAATTCTTTTTTTTTTTATTGTGTCTTTGGTGGCTTAGTTGTTCCAAATATTTTTCTGTGTTTAATTCATTTGGTTTTGTTTTTGTTAGGTGCCATATAGTCAGCTCCAATTTGTAGTGATCCTAAGTACAACAAAATGAAACACTGCCCAGTCCTGTGCCATCCTCACAATTCTTACCATACCTAAGCCCATAATTGCAGACACTGTGTCAATCCATCTCTTTGAGGGTCTTCCCCTTTTTCATTGACCTTCTACTTTACCAAGCATGATATCCTTCTCCAAGGAATGATCCCTTCTTACAACATGACCAAAGTAGGTAAGATGAAGTCTAGCCATTCTTGCTTCAAAGGAGCAGTCCAGCTGCACTTCCTCCAGGACAGATTTACTAGTTATTTTAGCTGTCCAGGGTACTTTCAGTATTCTTCACCAACACCTCAACTCAAAAGCATCAACTCTTTGTTACTCTTCCTTACTCATTTCCCAGTTGTCACAAGCATATGAGGTGGTTGGAAATACTATGCTTAGGGTCAGGCACACCTAAGTCTTCAAAACGACACCATTATTCTTCAGCACTTTAAAGAAGAAGTCTTTTGCAGCAAAATTTCCCAGTGCAATACATAATCTAATGTCTTGACTGCTGCTTCCATGGAACCAAGTAATACGAAATCCTTGACAACGTCAATCTTTTCTCCACTTTTTATGAGGATTTTCATTTTTCTTATGTTGAGGTGAAATCCATACTTCAGACTGTAGTGTTTAAATTTTATCAGTAAGTGCTTCAAGTCATCTTCACTTTCAGCCAGCAGAGTTGTGTTGTCTGCATATTGCAGATTGTTAATGAGTCTTTCTCCAATACTGATGCCATACTCTTTCTCATATAGTCTAGTTTCTCAGATTCTTTGTTCAGCATACAGATTGAATAAGTATGGAGAGAGGATACAAACCTGACGCACTCCCTTCCTGACTTAAAACCATGTAGTATCCCCTTATTCTGTTTGAACAACCACCTCCTGGTCTCTGTACTGGTTCCTCATGAGCACAATTGAGTATACTGGAATTCTCATACTCCTCAATGTTATAATTTGGCTATAGAATTTTTTCTTCATTATTATTTTTTTTGTGTGTGTGTGTTTTTTTAAGTCTTTGTGATTTTCTTCTTTCTTATTTTGGTTATAAGACTTGTTATTTTTGTTGTTGTTGTTGTTGTTGTTACCCTATAGAATATTATTACCTCTGGAAGATTGGAGCAGTCTGTTATACATAGACATTGTCCTGAATTCCTCTTCATTTAGATGTTTTATACTTATGACCTTTGTTATTATTATTGTTGTTGTTTACACATTGAGTCCTTTATTTCTCTATTTATATTTTTGTAAGCATATTTTAGTTTTGAGAATGCTTTCTCTGGCTTGGTTTCTAGATGGTGGCATCAAGTGTCTTGGTTTTACTTTGTTGTTTTCCTTTTTTTTTTTTTTAAATTGGAAGGACTCCCTTCAACATTTTTTGTACGGTAGGTCTGGTTTTCATAAATTCCCTTAATTTCTGTCTGTCAGGGATTGTTTTAGTTATATTTGCAGGATATTTTGTCTGGATTCATAATTCTTATTTGGTAATTATTTTCCTTCAATGCTTTGTATATTCCATCCCATTGTTTTCTTGCCTTCATGGTTTCTTATTGGTTGCCCTTTGCAGAACATTTCTTCTTTTTTGCAAACTATTCTCAAAATTTTCTCTTTGTCTTTGGTTTTGGAAATTTCATTATGATACATCTCAATGGTTTTCTCTGGGGTCTTTCCTATATTGGATTAATTGAGTTTCTTGGATGGATATCTTTTCATCTTTCATGGTACAGACGGAGTCTTCTCTTACCAACTCTTCAACAATGTTCTCAGTGTTTTCTTTTTCTTTCATTCTAAAATTGCAATCAGGGGTACCTTGGTTTTTTTTTTTTTTTTTTCATATCATCCCATAAAATTTTGTTTCATTTTTCTTCTTTTTCTGATTTTTTTGTTATACAAGCTGCTATCACAAGATTTGTTTTCTACCTGGAAAATGAATTCTTTAGCCAGTTTGAATGTATTCTTTAGCCCTTTCAAAGTGTTATCTATCCCTCAAAGTGTTATCTATCCCATAATTTTAGTGTTCTTCTTCTTCATTTTTACTGTTGTTGTATCTAATTTCTAATTGTCTATTTACTTTGTTATTTTGCTCCTGAATGATTTTCCTGAGTTCTTCAAGGGTGTCATCTTTCTTCTCTTGCTTCTGTTTATGGTTGCCTTGAGCCCTTGGAAGGATTATATATATATATATATATAT
>NW_006928156.1:3900-4399 GCF_000298275.1 Orycteropus afer afer
TGATGGTAATGTGGGTACAGGTCTCTGTTATGAGGAGGAGCTACAGTTGGGTTAAGCAAGTGTCCATCTGTGGTTGATCTTGTGGTGCTGGAGCTGTTGGTGTTACTCATCTGTTGGTTGAGGTGCTTGTGTAGTAGATATGGCTGATTAGTGGAGAGTTAATATGTTCCTTCCATTGGATAAAGCATGAAGGGGGGGAAGATAGAGAGAGAGAGAAGAGAGAAGAGAGAGAGAGAGAGGGAAAAGAATGGAGTTAAAACAAAAGAGGAGAAGAAGAGACAGAAAAGAAAAGATAGAATAAAAATAGAAGGTAGGAAATAAGAACAAAGAATAAGAAAAAGAAAAAAGTGTATGTGGGGAGAGGGGTGAAGGGTTGGTAAAAATGAAAGAAGAATAAGAAGTAGAGGGGCAAATAGGAAGAAATACTGGGAGAAAGGAAAGTAGAAAAAATAAAGGGATGATAAAGTAATCAATGAGGGACTTTTTTATTTTTGAGGTT
>NW_006928156.1:5434-6032 GCF_000298275.1 Orycteropus afer afer
CCCTCCCCTCCCACCCCTGGTAACCAACAAAGAAAATTTCCTTCTATGGATAAACCTTTCCTTAACTTTTACAATAATGGACTAATACAATATTTTTCCTTTTGTGGTTGACTTATTACACTCCGCATAATGTCCTTCAAGTTCATCCACGTTATGAGGTGTTTTGCAAATTCTACATTATTCCTTAGTCTTGCATAGTATTCCATTGTGTGTATGTACCATAGTTTGGTTATCCATTCCTCAGTTGATGGACACCTAGGTTGTTTCCATCTTTTGGCTATCATAAATAGTGCTGCGATGAACATGGGCATGCATATATCTGTTCTTGTCATGGCTCTCACATCTTTAGGGCATATACCTAGTAATAGAATGGCTGGGTCAAATGGTATTTCTAATTCCAACTTTTGAAGGAATCGCCATACTGCTTTCCATAATAGTTGTACCATTTTACAGTCCCACCAGCAGTGTATGAGAGTCCTAATCTCTCCACAACCTCGCCAGCATTTGTTATTTTCTGTCTTATTGAACTTTGCTACTAGTGCTGGAGCAAGATGGTACCTCATAGTTGTTTTTATTTTCATCTCTAATAGCTAATGAT
>NW_006928157.1:0-689 GCF_000298275.1 Orycteropus afer afer
TCCTTCTATAGATAAACCTTTCCTTAACTTTTACAATAACGGACTAATATATTATTTGTCCTTTTGTGATTGACTGATTTCCCTCAGCATAATGTCCTCCAAGGTCATCCACATTGTGTGGTGTTTTGCAGATTCTACATTATTCTGTAGCATTGCATATTATTCCATTGTGTGTATGTACTATAGTTTGGTTATCCATTCCTCAGTTGGTGGACACCTAGGTAGTTTCCGTCTTTTGGCTATTGTATAGTCTATTTATGCCATATATTAGGGCCCTTAAATTTTCCCCTAGATTTTCTTTGAGGAACTGTATGGTTTTAGGTTTCACATTTAAGTCTTTGATCCATCTGGACTTCGTTTTTGTGTATGGTGTGAGGTACAGCACTTGTTACAACAGTCCATTCTGTCTTGCAACTCTCTTAACTTCCTCACCATTTATAAGTTCTGTGACTACACAGTCTTTTCCCTCTTTTTTGTTTGTAGTTTTCCTTACTTGCCAATTGATGTCTCTGGTTCCCTGTTTACAATCTTGTAAGCTCATTTTACTTTGGATATGTCCATAGCTGTGGTTTCTGGCTTATGTCACCTTGTGTATTAATGGTTATTTGCTATTTTTGGTTCTCTGTTCAAAGGACTCCCTTTAGTATCTCTTGTAAGATTGGTCTGGTTTTAACAAATTCCCTTAGTTT
>NW_006928157.1:1909-2335 GCF_000298275.1 Orycteropus afer afer
ATCATTGGCCCATTGGTGGAGAAGGAGGTAGTGGCTGTTGCTCAGTAAGTGAAGTTGCAGGAAGTGTGGGTGTAGTTGTGTCTTATGGGGACTGTTGTTGTCTCCCACTCAATCAGACACAGATTACAATTGAATAACCTTCAAAAAACTTGTCAGTCTTGCAGTGTCCTTGGGGTTGCTGGAAAACAGAATGTGTTCTTAAGCCCCAGGAATCTGCGAGAGTGCTGTCTCTTTAAATATCCAAAATAGTCAAGCCGCTTTTTAAATCTTCAAAATGATGGTGCCATCTGGACCGGCAAAAGTCCACAGCTCAGCCCACCTTTCTCTTCACCTTCTCCGTTTGTTCCCCAGCCACCATGCACAGTCCTCCATGCAGTCCTTGGCTAACAGGGTGATGTTTAGGTTAATTCTTAAGTCCTACCACCA
>NW_006928157.1:3046-3819 GCF_000298275.1 Orycteropus afer afer
TGGTAGCATAGTGCCTAAGGTACTTGACTGCTAACCAGAAGGATTGCGGTTCAAATCCACCAGCCACTCCTCAGAAGGAAGGTTGGGCAATATACTTCCATAGTAATACTGTAATAATGTGCCTCGGAAACTCAAGGAGGGTTCACTATGAGTCAAGGCCAACTCAACTGCACATAACAACAACAACATGATTTATAATTTTCTCCCCCAGTTTAGAACAGTCCATTCTGTCTTGCAAGTCTCTTAACTTCTTCACATTTAGAAGTTCTGTGACTAGACAGTCTTTTCCCTCTTTTTGTTTGTAGTTGTCCTCGCTTGCGAATTGATGTCTCTGGTTCCCTGTTTATAGTTTTGTAAGCTCATTTTACTCTGGATATGTCCATAGCTGTGGTTTTGGGGTTATGTCATCTTGTGTATTAATGGTCAGTTGTTATTGGCTATTTTTGTTCTCTGTTCAAAGTACTCACTTTAGTGTCTCTTGTAAGGTTGGTCTGGTTTTAATAAATTCCCTTAGTTTCTGCTTATCTGGAAATCTCCTAATTTCACCATCATATTTAAGGGAAAATTTTTCCAGGTATATAATTCTTGGTTGAACACTTTTTTTCTTTCAAGATTTTATATATACCATCCCATTTTCTTCTCGCTTACTTGGTCTCTGCTGAGAAATCAAAGCTTATTTGCAAAAACGGCAAGGAGGCCACATGTTCTGACCTCCTCTAATTCCACAAAGGGAAGACAGGGTTACCAGCAGTAACCCAAGGCCTATTACTGCC
>NW_006928157.1:5199-6099 GCF_000298275.1 Orycteropus afer afer
AATGCTGCTTCTTCCTCAGGGATGTGTTCTGGTTCTGTATCCTGTTCCCTTGTTTCTACCACTTTATCTTGCTTCTTTGTGTGGACTGTGATGGTGTGTTGTCTTCGAGGCATCATGGTATTGTATTAAGATCTCTGTTAATTGCTTATGAAGAGCAGCCAAGGGTGATTCAGGCTCTTCTTGGTGGTTTTTTATCATTGGCCTGTTGGGGGAGAAGGAGGTGCTGGCTCTTGCTCAGTAAGTGAAGTTGCAGGAGGTGTGGGTGTACTTGTATCCTATGGAGACTGATGCTGTCTCCCAGTGAGTTAGGCAAAAATTACAGTTGAATAACCATCATAAAAACTAAAAGGACATGGACAAAAAATACACCCTGAAATCACACAGGACCTGTAACCCACAAAAAAAGTGGGAGGAAAAGAAAACAGATAAATCTTCAATATCTGGGTATAGGTCACTGAGAAGAAAAAGGTAGAGAAGGAGAATAATGAATAAAGAAAACACACAAAGAAACTAACCAACACTACAAAAGAAAAAAAGTAAAAAAAGCAAAAAACAAAACAGAACAAGAACAAAACAAAACAACAACAACAACAACAAAAAAAAAAAACAACAAAGAACGGGGTTAACCATGAGAGAGGGGGGAAAAAAAAAGGTGTAAACTAGGACCTTTTCAGTCGTGCAGTGCACATCCAGAGAGTTGTTGAGGTTACTGGAAAGCAGAACCTCTTCTTCTTCTTGTTGTTAAGTGTTGTCGAGTCGTTTCCAATTCATAGCGACCCCATGCACAGCAGAAAGAACACTGCCCGATCCCGCACCAGCCCCACAATCCCTGCTATACTTGGGTCCATCATCACAGGCACCAGGTCAATCCATCTCATTGAAGGCCTCCCCCTCTTTCGT
>NW_006928158.1:0-6118 GCF_000298275.1 Orycteropus afer afer
TCCTCGGAAGGAAGATGGGGCAATCTACTTCCATAGTGATACTGCCTCAGAAACCCAAGGAGGAGTCGCTATGAGTCGGGTCCGACTCGATGGCACATAACAACAACAACAACATTAATAGCACACACAAGTAAAATCTTGCTGAAGATAATTCAAAAAAGGTTGCAGCAGTATATTGACAAAAAAACTTCCAGAAATGCAAGCTGAATTCAGAAGAGGACATGAAATAAGAGATGTTGTTGCTGATATCAGATGGATCTTGGCTGAAAGCAAGGAATATCAAAAAGATGTTTACTTATGTTTTCTTGACTATGCAAATGCATTTGATTGTGTGGATCTTAGCAAATTATTGATAACATTGAGAAGAATGGGAATTCCAGAACATTTGATTCTGCTCATCAAGAGCCTGAATAAATTTAAAACTTTAAAGTACTGCAAAGCATCTTTCAGATCTAAATGCCGTAAAATTAGAAATCAACAATACGATGATCAATGAAAAAAGAGCAAGCACATGGAAACTGAATAACACCCTCCCTGAAAATGACTGGGTAATAGAAGAAATAAAAAATGAAGTTAAAAATGTCCTTGAATCTAACAAGAATGAAAACACAACATGCCAAAATCTCTGGGACACTGCAAAAGCAGTGATCAGAGGCCCATTTATAGCAATAAAGGCACATATCAAAAAAGAAGAAAGAGCCAAAATCAACACTTTAAACCAACATCTCCAACAATTAGAAAAAGAGAAGAAAAAAAAAAAAAAGCCTACAGTCACCAGAGGAAAAGAAATAATAAAGATTCGAGCAAAAAGAAATGAAACAGAAAATAGAAAGACAACAGGAAAAATCTAGACTAGAAGTTGGTTCTCTGAAAGATTAATAAAGTTGACAAACCACTGGCAAGTTTAGCAAAGGAAAAGAGGAAGAAAATACAAATAACATGAATAAGAAATGAATTGGGTGACATCACAACAGAACCAACAGAAATTAAAGGATAATATCAGGATACTTTGAAAAACTATACTCCAACAAATTAACAAATTCGAAAATCTAGACGAAATGGACAGATTTCTAGAAACATGTTACTTACCTAAACTAACAGAGACTGAGATGGAAAATTTAAACAGACCCATCACAAAAGAAGAAATTGAACAGGTCATAAAAAAATTACCAACAAAAAAATCCTGGATAGTTTCTCTGGTGAATTCTACTGAACATTCAGAGAAAAACTGATGCCAATCCTACTCAAACTATTCCAGAACATAGAAAATAATGGAATCCTCCCAAATTCGTTTTATGAAGCAAGCATAACCTTGATACCAAAACCAGGCAAAAACATCACTCAAAAGGAAAACTACAGACCAATATCCCTCATGAATATAAATGGAAAAATCATCAACAAAATCCTAGCCAATAGACTCAAACAACATACTAAGAAAATAATACATTTTGACCATCTGGAGTTCATACTAAGTATGCAAGGATGGTTCAACATTAGAAAAACAATCAATGTCATCCATCACATAAATTTAAAAAAAAGGCAAAGAACCATATGATGACATGAATTGGTGCAGAAAAAGCATTTGATAAAATCCAACACCCATTCATGATAAAAACTCTCAGCAAAATAGAGTAGAAGGGAAATTCCTCAACATAATAAAGGGCATCCATGCAAAACCAACAGCCAACATTATTCTCAATGGAGAGAGACTGAATCCATTCCCATTGGGACCAGGAACTAGAAAGGGATGCACTCTATCACCACTTCTATTCAACATTGTATTGGAAGTCCTAGTCAGGACAGTAAGGCAAGAAAAGGAAATAAAAGGCATCCAAATTGGTAAGGAAGAAATAAAACTCTCCCTATTTGTTGATGATATGATTCTATACATAGAAACCCAAGAGACTCAGCAAAAAACTACTGGATCTAATTGAGAGATTGAGCATAGTGATGGGATACAAGATCAACACACAAAAATCAGTTGGATTCCTCTACACCAGCAAAGAGATTGCTGAAAAGGAAATAAGGAAATCAATATCACTTATAACAGATGTCATAAAAAAGTAAGATATTTGGGAATAAATCTCACTAGAGACACAAAGGACTTGTACAAAGAAAACTACAAATCACACTTCAAGAAACCATAGGAGAGCTACATAAATGGAAGAACATTCCATGCTCGTGGATAGGAAGATTGAACATTGTGAGAATGTCAATACTACCCAAAGCAGTCTATACATTCAATGCAATACTAATCTAGATCTCATCAGCATTTTTCAAGGATATGGAAAAACCAATCACTAATTTTATACAGAAAGGAAAGAGACCTCGGATAAGCAAAGCACTATTGAAGAAGAAGAACAAAGTAGAAGGTCTCACATTGCTAGACCTCAAAACCTACTATACAGCCACAGTAGCCAAAACAGCCTGGTGTTTGTACAGTGACAGACACAGACCAGTGGAACAGAATTGAGAACCCAGAAATAGATCCATCGACCTATGGTGAGCTGATTTTTGACAAAGGGCTGAAATCCATTAAATGTGGGAAGAGATGGTCTCTTTAACAAATGGTGCTGGCAAAACTGGATCTCCATCTGCAAAAAAAAATGAAACAAGGTCTGTACCTCACACCATACACAAAAACTAACTTCAGATGGATCAAAGACTTTAATGTGAAACCTAAAACAAGAAAGTTCCTCAAGAAAAATAGGGGCAAATTTAGAGGCCCTAATTTATGGCATAGGAGCTCTGGTAGCATAGTGGCTAAAGCACTTGACTGCTAACCAGAGGGCTGGCGGTTCAAACCCACCAGCCACTCCTCGGAAGGAAGGTTGGGCAATCCTACTTCCATAGTGATACTGCCTCGGAAACCCAAGGAGGGGTCGCTATGAGTTGGGGCCGACTCGACGGCACATAACAACAACAACAACAACACAACAACAAATTTATGGCATAAATAGACTGTCAAGCATAACCCAAAATGCACAAACAGCCGAAGATAAACTAGAAGAATGAGACCGTCTAGAAATTAAATTTTTATGTGCTTCAAAAGACCTTTCCAAAAGAGTAAAAAGAGAACATACAGATTGGGAAAAAATATTTGGCAACAACATATCTCTAAAATTTAGAGAAAACTCCAACACCTCAAGGAGCTCTGGTGGCTTAATGCCTAAGGCATTTGACTGCTAACCAGAAGGCTGATGGTTCAAACCCACCAGCCACTCCTCAGAAGGAAGGTTGGCAATTTACTTCTGTAGTGATACCGCTTCAAAAACCCAAGGAGGCGTCTTTATGAGTCAGATCTTACTTGATGGCAGTGTGCTTTTTGTTGTCCAACATCTCAACAACAAAAAGATTAACAATCCAATTCAAAAATGGACAGAAGACATCAAAAGATACTTCACCAGAGGATATTCAGACAGCCAGCAAGTACATGAAGAAATGCTCATGATCATTAGCTATCAAAGAGAAGCAAATCAAAACAACAATGAGTTATCATCACATCCCAGCATTAATGGCAAAGTTCAACAAGACAGCAAATAGCAAATGCTGGAGAGAATGTGAAGAGATTGGGACTATCATACACTGCTGATGGAACTGTAAAGTGATACAACCACTGTGAAAAACAGTATGGTGATTCCTTGAAAAGCTGGAATTAGAAATACAATTTGATCCAGTAATTAGGTATATATCCTAAAGAAGTGAGAGCCAAGACAAGAACAGATATATGCACACCCATGTTCATTGCAGCACTGTTGACAATAGCAAAAAGATGGAAACAACCTACGTCCCCATCAAGAGAGGAATGGATAACCAGACTATGGTACATACACACAATGGAATACTATGCAACATTAATGAATAATGTAGAATCTGCAAAACACTGAAAAAAAATCTGAATAATGTGGATGAACTTGGAGGACATTATGCTGAGTGAAATAAGTCAATCAAAGAAGGACAAGTATAGTATTAGTTCATTATTGTAAAAAGTTGAGGAAAGATTTATATCTGGAAGGAAACTTTCTTTGTTGGTTACCAGGAGTGGGAGGGGAGGGGAAGGAAACCTGCAATTAAAAAAAAAAAAAAAATGCATTAGCCCATGTCCCTTTAGTTTTGTGTATTTCACTATACATAAATTACATTTCAATAAAATGTATTAAAAAAGAAAAAGAGATGGTGGATAAGAAGGTGTTATTAACAAACAGAGAGCCAAGCTAAGAAACACAGATTTCCTGAAAAATAAACTAGAATAATTAACGATAGTTAAGATTAAGAAAGAAGTGATAATCCAAATCATGATGAAAAAGAAAATTTTCCAGGGAAGAAAAAAGGCCTGACTTTGCTGATGGAAAACGCTCCCTGGTTCAGCCAAAAATTATTCTTAATAAATATTCTAATAAAGTGATTAATTGCAAAGGTAAGTCATAAATCCAAACACTTCTAGCAAAAAAAAAACAAACATACCCACAAATTTAAAAAATCAGTCAAGCTTGCAACTTTCTTGTGTAACTGTAAATAATAGAGAAACAATGGTGCCATGTTTACAGGGTTTAGAAGGGAAAATTATAAACCAAGAATTTCGTAATCAAATTGTGTATTATCCATGAAGTCAACAAAAGTGCATTCTCAGACATAGACAGGTTCCAAGAATACACTTCCCATGTACTGCATCTTGAAAAAGTTATTTAAAGATGTATTCCAGATGATTGAATGATGAATCAAAATTAAGAACCCAATAACAAAAAAGTAAATCATAGTATAAAAGATTGGTAGGAAGAATTGAAAATAGCTAGACAAAGAGTTAAATCTAAATAATTATTGTAAACTATTACTGTGTATAAATATAAATAATAATTGTTAACTATTCTTAAACCTTTAAAATGAAACACAGAGATTACAACAAGGGAGTGGTAGGGAATGAAAAAAAAAAAAAAAGAAATTGGAGGTAACAAGAACTACTGAAAGCAAAAGAAAAAAAAATACTTAAAATGTTGTTATTAATTTCCACAAGAGTCCCTGGGTGGCACAAACTGTTAAGTGCTTGACTACTAGCTCAAAGGTTGGTGGCTCAAACTCACCCAGAGGTGCTTGGAAAACAGGCCTAGTGATCTTCTCTGCAAGAAAACCTTAAAACCCTACAGACCAGTGCTACTCCACACACATGAGCTTGCCGTGAGTGAGGTTGAAATGAACTCAATGACAATTAATTTCCATGGAGTGATAAAAGAAAATTTTTGTCAATAATAAACCAAAACCAAACTAGTCTATAGGACTAACTGTCTACATAAACCATGGCCTCACCTGCCTTGAGACCAGGAGAAGTAGCTGGGGAGCTAGGGAAGCCACTGAGCTGCTCACACCAGATTCCAAGATGGAGTTGATTACCAGTCTCATGATGGGAAATAACTACATCCAGCAGCGCAGCCACTCAAAACCAGGTCCAGCCAAGTTGACACATAACCTTAATTACTGCAGAAAGAAAAATGCAGGAAAAAAATTCACATTCCTAAAAAAAAGGGCCAAACTTACTGGACTGGTAGAGACTAGAGGAACCCCCAAGACTATCACCATGGGGTACCCTTTAATCTTGGAATGTAAACCTCTCTTGGAGGTCACCTTTCAGTCAAAGGACATATTGGCTCATATAATAAATAATATCAATAATAAATAACATCACCCATGAACACTGTGCTCCTCTAAATAATAATCTAAATGAAACCAAATGGTAAGCATTTACCCTAGACCCAAATGAGAAGGTAAGAGGGGGCAGGGAAGCTAGGTTAATGGAAACAGAACAATCAGAATGGAAAAAATGATGATTCTGACACATTATAAAAAATGTAACAAATAAAACTGAAAAAAATGCATGTTGTTGTTGTTGTTAAGTGCCGTCGAGTCGTTTCCGACTCATAGCGACCCCATGCACAACAGAACGAAACACTGCCCGATCCCGCGCCAGCACCACAATCCCTGCTATACTCGAGCCCATCATCCCAGCCACTGTATCAATCCATCTCCCTGAAGGCCTCCCCCTCTTTCGTCGACCCTCCACCCTACCAAGCATGACATCCTTCTCCAGGGAATGGTCCCTTCTTACAACATGACCAAAATAGGTGAG
>NW_006928159.1:0-2849 GCF_000298275.1 Orycteropus afer afer
GGAAACCCAAGGAGGGGTCGCTATGAGTCGGGGCCGACTTGACGGCAAACAACAACAACAACAACAACATACCACTAGGAAAACAGGCAAAAAGGTGGTCAGTGTTGGTTCCTATGACAAGACCTGAGTTAATCAGCTTGGCCACTACATGATGCATAAAGTGAGAAGCCATATTCTGTTTTCTCTCCATCACCACACAGTCATTCCCATAAAAATTCCTCAAGGCCAGAAGATGCAGATGGTAATGACACTCAGCTTCTACAGATCAAGTTTTCTGAAGAGGTGCATAAATGCATGTCTTTATGGTGTACTGGGTTCTGCTTACAACTACTTAAGTCAAATGTTTACAGCATGTCACATTTTCTTTGCTAATTTGGGTGTTTGGTGGTAAAAGGAATTCCAACGCAAAGAGTCTTAAAAACAATAAAGGCATTTTCCAAACCCAAAATGAAACCAGTTTCTGTTGAGCTGCTTCCAACTCAAGGTAACCCCATGTATGCAGAGTACAACTGCACTCTATAGAGTTTTCACGGCTGTGAACTTTCAGAAGTAGATCATCAGACATCTCTTCTGAGACACCTCTGGGTGAGTTTGAATTGCCAACTGTGTTAGGCTGGATTCTCTAGAGAAGCAAAACCAGAAAAGCTTATATATATATATATAGAGAGAGAGAGAGAGAGAGAGAGAGAGAGAGAAATTTATCTTAGGAAATGGCTCACACACTTATAGAAGCTAGCAAGTCCCAAGTTCCTGGATCAAATGTCAAGCTGGAGGCTTTTCCCAACTCATGCAGCAATAGGGACTGATGAGCTCAAGGTTGGCAGGCAGTATACTGGCTGTTGACTCTGATGGATGATGAATCCAAGATCACCAGGCCAAATGGTGGATTGTTTGCTTACAGACAGTTTAGGCAGCACAACAGGAGGCGAATCCACAGAGGAGTCTATCTTTTTTCCCAGGATGTCCAAATATATATTGGAAGCAGGCCACACCTCTAGGGAAACTCATCATGGGAATAACCACAACCCAACTGCTTAAACCACTCAGAATCATGGTCCAGCTAAGTTGACACACAATCCCAACTATCACATCAACTTCCCACTTAGTACCCATGCACTTAATCTTTACTGGCTGTCATAACTGAGAAGTACAGAAGTCAGTCAGACATCAAGCTGATGTATTTGATCTAGAGTGTCATGATTTGTGCAAAGTTCCAACCCTATTTTGCTGTGATTCTCTTTGGCTCTGGCCCCCTCCTTGGATCAGTTTGGACCTCAGGTCCTCTCATGATGTTGTTTTTGTTGTTATGTGCTGTTGACTCATCTCTGTCTCATAGAGACCTTATGTAAAACAGAACAAAACACCGCCCAGTCCTGTGCTAGCCTCATAATCCCTGCTAAACCTGAGCCCATTACTGCAGCCACAATGTCAATCCATCTTGTTGAGGGCCTTCCTCTCTTTTGTTGATCCTCCACTTTGCCAAGCATGTCATCCTTCTCCAGAGAATGGTCCCTTCTGACAACATGACCAAAGTAGATGAGAGGAAGTCTGCCATTCTCACTTCCAAGGAGTATTCTGGCTGCACTTCTTCCAGGACAGATTTATTAGTTCTTTTAGAAGTCCACAGTATTTTCGGCACTCTTTGCCAACCCCACAATTCAAAAGCAACAACTCTTCTTCGATCTTCCTTATTCATTGTCCAGCTCTCACATGCATATGAGACAATTGAAAATATCATGGCTTGGGTTAGGTGGATCTTAGTCTTCAAGAAGATACTTTGCTCTTCAGAACTTGGAAGAGTTTTTGCCTGATGCAATGTCTTTTGATGACTTGACTTCTGCTTCCATTGACATTGATTGTAGAACCAAGTGTTATGAAGTATTTGACAACTTCAATCTTTTCTCTGTCTTTGGTGATGCTGCTTTTGGTCCAGTTGTGAGAATTTTAGTTTTCATTATATTGAGGTGTAATCCATACTGCAGGCTGAATTCTTTAATCTTCATCAGTAAGTGTTCCAAGGCATCCCCACTTTCAGCAAGTAAAGTTGTGTCGTCTGCATATCTCAGGTTGTTAATGAGCCTTCCTCTAATCCTGATGCCATGTTCTTCTTCATATAGTCAAGCTTCTCAGATTATTTGCTCAACATACAGATTGAATAGGTTTTGTGAAAGGATACAACCCTGACACACTCCCTTCCTGATTTTAAACCATGCAATATCCCCTTGTTCCATTCAAATGACAGCCTCCTGTCTATGTACAGGTTCCTCATGAGTACAATCAAGTGTTGTGGAACCCATTCTTCTCAATGTTATCCACAATTTTTTATGATCCACACAATCGAATGCATTGGACAGTAAATAAAACACAAGTAAACAGTTTTCCAGTATTCTTTGCTTTGAGCCAAGATCCACCTGATGTCAGAAATGATATACCTCATTCCACATCCTCTTCTGAATTCAGCTTGCATTTGTGGAAGTTCTCTGTCAATATACTACTGCAGCCATTTTTGAATTATCTTCAGTAAGATTTTACTTGCATGCGATGTCTGTGATATTGTTTGATAATTTCCACATTCTGTGGGATCACCTTTCTTTGGAATAGGTACACATATGGATCTCTTCCAGTCAGTTGGCTAGGTAGCTGAGTGAGTGCCTCCAGCACAGCATCCTTCTGTTGAAACATCTCAATGGATATTCCAACAATTCCTGGAGCCTTGTTTTTCATAAATTCCTTCAGTGCAGCTTCAACTTCTTCCTTCAATAACATTGGTTCTTGGTCAATGCCACCTTCTGAAATGGATGATCATCTACCAATACTTTTTGGTATAGTGACTCTATGTATTCCATCCA
>NW_006928159.1:3807-4580 GCF_000298275.1 Orycteropus afer afer
TATTAACTGGTCTTCCTTGTAAGCATATAAATTTTATCCTATCACTGACAGCATTGTACTTCAGGGTAGATCTTGATAAATTCTTTGTAATGATGAATACCAAACCATTCTTCAATTTATCATTCCCAACAGTGGTTCATAGGATTATCTGATTCAAAGTGGCCAAAACCAGTTCATTTCAGCTCACTAATGCCTATGATATTGATCTTTTTGCATTCCATTTCATTTT
Organism: Orycteropus afer afer; assembly: GCF_000298275.1. Taxonomy (NCBI): domain Eukaryota; kingdom Metazoa; phylum Chordata; class Mammalia; order Tubulidentata; family Orycteropodidae; genus Orycteropus; species Orycteropus afer. Next base: position 4,037 of record NW_006928159.1, read on the forward strand.
TGGCATGGGAAATCTTCCATTTTTGAAAATTTTTTGAAATTTGAAAAACTTCAAATTTTCCTAGATTCATACTTTGTACATTCCATGTTCTGATTATTAATGGATGTTTGAAGCTGTTTCTTCTCATCTTGAGACATGCAGAAAAGTAAAAATATTTTTTTCTATGATATTTTTTACATGATAATAAAAAATATTGTAGCAGTTACAGGCCTCACAACTGCAAATTTCACTGGCCATAGAAAAAGATAGGTTCTAGCTCTGTCCCAGGATTCTAAATAAAGTGCTGAAATTCACTCTGATTGGGCTGCCATTGACCTTACACTCATCTGGAGAGATGAAGAGGATCCCTGTGGTTCAAGATGTGGAGGAAACCAACTGACAGCCTGAATCACATGCTCTTCCCCAGGCTGTTCTGGAAGATTTGCTGACCCCTGTCTACCATGGGTGACCCTGATGATATTTGAAATATGAGAGGTATAGCTTCAAGCATCATAGCAACACGCAAGCCACCACACAAACTGACAAATGTTGTTGTTGTTGTTAT
>NW_006928159.1:11740-14421 GCF_000298275.1 Orycteropus afer afer
AAAAAAAAAAAAAAAAAGATGTATGGAGTGATGAATTACCAACAGGCCTGGCACAGTGCAGCCATTTTGAATTATTACAAGCAAATTCCAATCAGGGTAGAAACTAGATAACTGGCTCCACTTGCCCAGGACTGCACTGGTACCCACACCAGTGACCAGTGTTCAGAAATATATTATCACTCCCTTTATCCCACCAACATCTCAGTGACCAAAGGCATGGGAGCCCTCACTCAACAGCCAAACAACCCCCCCAACTGCCCCTCCCACACCTGGTGTTCCACCCAGCCCACATCCCTCCTTCCACCACTTAGGCCACCCCACCTGCCTCTCTACTCCCCTAGAAACCTTACAGGTGCTCTGAGAGATTGAGCACAGTGACCCCACCACCTCAATCATCTGCAACTGGTGCTATGCTATTTTTTTCCCCTTTATTTGTTTCTTTCTTCTTTCTTCCTCTTTCCCCCTGTATTTTTCTCTTTTCTTTTCTTTCCTTCTTCCTCTCCCCCACCCTGTTTTTTTTCTTTTTACTCATATGCAGGAGGCAGTGACCCTACCCAGCCTTATGTGCCACATCCTACTCAGCCATATCTGCTACACGTATGTGTTTAGTGGCTAAAGATTGCTTTTTCTTTTTTGCTCCCTTCTTCTCTCTTCCCTCTTCCCATCCTTCTTTTATTTCTTTTCTTTTTTATCTTCCTCCCTGCCTTCTTTTCCCCCATTATTTGAGAGGCTGCAAATCTACCTAGCCACACCTGCAATATTTGCCCCACCACCCACTGAGCAAGTGCAATCACCCACTCCAGAACAACTAGATGGACAAGTGACAGTTAGCAAAACTCACACTGACTGGCCTCAGCTGCTTTACATGACCATTGATCAGAGACTTAAGTCCACATTCCCACTTGCTATCAAATACAAAAAGAAACAGGTGATGAGCGTCCCCATGCTGCCAAACTACTGATGAGAATAGCATACCAAAATTGTTGTACAGGTATATTAAAACAAAATAAAACAAAAGAGCAATGTGAGGCAGGACAACATAACATCATCTAATTAGTACAATAACACCATAATGTCTCAGAGACAACAATTTTAAATCATATACACACACACACCACACACAAAAAGGACAAGATGGACAAACAAGTGACAAAAATATAGGGCCAAAGAACTTCCAGAGGAAGAATTATAATCAGAACCTCCAGCGGATTAAGAAAGAGATCGAGGAAAATAATCACAACATCAAGGAACTCGTAGACAAAATCAAGGAAAACGCAGCCAAATTCTAGAAGGATTCAGGAAAACAATACAAAAACAATGTGACAAAATAAATGGAAAATAAGAAACAATAAAAAAGCAACAAATATAAATCCAGGATATTAATTCTAAAATTTCAGAAGTAGATAATGCATTAGAAGGACGAAGGAGTAGAATTGAATCAATGGCAGACACTGTTAGTGAATCTGAAGACAAATCTCTTAATACTAATCTGTTAGGTGAACAGTTAGAAAAAAGAACAAAAACATGAGGAAAGCCTAAGAATTGTATAGGATACCATCAAGAGGACTAACTTAAATGTGATCAGAATGGTAGAACAAGAAGAGATAAATTAAAGAACCAAGAAAATTGTTGAAGATTTGCTGAAAGAAAACTTCCCTAATATCATGAAAGGTGAGAAGATATGCATTCAAGAAAATATACATTCAAGATGCTTAATGAACCCCAAAAAGAATAGACACCCCTCCAAAAAATAATCACCAAGATATATAATAACCAAACTTACCAAAACCAAAGACAAAGAACGAATCTTGAAAGCAGCTTGTCAAAATCAAAAAGTTACCTACAAAGTAGAAGGAATAAGACTAAGCTCTGATTTCTCAGCAGAAATCCTGCAGGCAAGAAGGAAATGAGATGATATATATAAAACCCTGAAAGAGGAACTTGCCAATTTAGAGTTATATATACAATGAAATTATTACTCAAATATGATGGTTAAATTAGGACCTTTCCAGATAAACAGAAATTAAGGGAATTTGTAAAAAACCAGACCAATCTTACAAGAAATGCTAGAGGGAGTCCATCAGACAGAGAAGCAGTAACAGCAGACAACAACCTGAGATTAAGATGTATGAGAACATCACCCAGAAATTAGAGATATAGAAGTATCAAAAAAGAAAATTACAAGACTGAAAATAGGGAATTGGAAACATCAACTTGTAAATGATGACAACTACAAAGCAAAAAAAAAAGAATAAATGGAGTAGTTCCAGAACTTCTAAATGGAGAGGAAGTCAAGATGATATCAAGCTAGAATGGAATGTTTTAATCATAGAATGATAATTATAAATTACAGGGTTACTTTAAAGAAAATTAATAAGCTTTTCCACCAAAATAAAAAAATAAAATAAAATCTTAAAGATTCAGTAAACACTAAAACAGCACCAAAAAAGGAAATGATAAGAAAACTTGCAACAAAATTAACTAAGCACAGAAAATTACATGGAACCATCAGCACAACAGCAACAACAAAATAAATAAATAAATAAAAAACCAGCAATGACAACAGCAGAGTCTTACCTATTAATAATTAAACTGAATGTAAATGGATTAAATACACCAGGCAAAAGACAGAGATTAGCAGAATGGATAAGAAAGCATGACCCATCAATATGATGTCTACA
>NW_006928160.1:0-6079 GCF_000298275.1 Orycteropus afer afer
TCCAAGGAGCATTCTGGCTGCACTTCCTCCAGGACAGATTTGTTAGTTCTTTTAGCAGTCCATGGTACTTTCAGCATTCTTCACCAACACCACAGCTCAAAAACATAAATCTTCTTCAGTCTTCCTTATTCATTGCCCAGCTCTCACAGGCATATAAGGTGATTGAAAATACCATGCCTTGTGTCAGGCACATCCTAGTCCTCAAGGAGATATCTTTGCTCTTCAGCACTTGAAAGAGGTCCTTTGCAGTCAATTTGCCCAGTGCTATACATCGTGTGATGTCCTGACTGCTGCTTCCATTGGCATCGATTGTAGAATCAAGCAGAGTGAAGTCTTTGACAATTTCAATCTTTTCTCCATTTATTGTAATGCTGCTTATAGGTCCAGTTGTAAGGATTTTTGTTTTCTTTATATTGAGATGTAATCCATGCTGAAGACTATATTCTTCAACCTTCATCAGTAAGTGCTTTAAGTCATCCTCACTCTCAGCAAGCAAAGTTGTGCTTGTCAGCGTATCACAGGTTGTTAATGAGTCTTCCTCCAATCCTGATGCCACACTCTTCTTCATATAGTCCAGCTTCTTGGATTATTTGCTCAGCATACAGATTGAATAAGTACGATGAAAGGATACAACCCTGGCGCATTCCCTTCTCTATTTTAAACCATGCTGTTGTTGTTTTTATGTGCCTTCGCATTGGATCCAACTCATAGCGACCCCTCCTTGGGTTTCTGAGGCAGTATCACTATGGAAGTAGATTGCCCCATCTTCCTTCCGAGGAGTGGCCGGTGGGTTTGAACCGCCAACCTTCTGGTTAGCAGTCAAGTGCTACCAGAGCTCCTTTAAACCATGCAGTATTCCCTTTTTCTGTTTGAATGACAGCCTCCTGATTTATGTACAGGTTCCTCATGAGTACAATTAAGTGTTCTGGAATTCCCAATTTTATCAATATTATCCACAATTTGTTATGATCCATATAATCAAATGCTTTTGCATAGTCAATAAAACACAAGTAAACATCTTTCTGGTATTCTTTGCTTTGAGCCAAGATCCATCTGACACCAGTAATTATATCCCTCATTCTATGTCCTCTTCTGAATCCAGCTTGCATTTCTGGAAGTTCTCTGTCAATACACTGCTGCAACTGTTTTTGAATTATGTTCAGTAAGATTTGACTTGTGTGTGATATTAATGATATTGTTTGATAATTTCCACATTCTGTGGGATCACCTTTCTTTGGAATGAGTCTTCCAAATCTCTTGGCATAATCGAGTGAGTGTCTCCATTGGGGCATCCATTTGCTGAAACATCTCAATGGGTATTCCGTCAATTCCTGGAGCCTTGTTCTTTGCCAAATCTTTCAGTGCAGCTTCAACTTCTTCCTTCAATACCATTGGTTCTTGAACATATCCCACCTCCTGAAATGGATGAAGATTAACTAGTTCTTTTTGGTACAGTGACTCTATATCTCTTCCATCTACTTTTGATGCTTCCTGCATCATTCAATATTTTATCCATAGAATCTTTCAATATTGCAACTCAAGGCTTAAATTTTTTCGTCAGTTCTTTCAGCTTGAGAAATGCCAAGTGTGTTCTTCCCTTTTGGTTTTCTAACTCCAAGTCTTTGCACATTTCATTATAGTAATTGGCTTTGTCTGCTTGAGCTGCTCTTTGAAATCTGTTCAGCTCTTTTATCTTCTCATTTCTTCCATTTGCTTTAGCTACTCTTTGCTCAAGGGCAAGTTTCAGAGTCTCTTCTGACATCCATTTTGGTCTTTTCCTCCTTTCTTGTATTTTTAATGACTTCTTGCTTTCTTCATGGATGATGTTCTTGATGTCATCCCACAATTCTGGTTTTTGGTCACTGGTGTTCAATGCATCAAATCTATTCTTTAGATGGTCTCCAAATTCAGGAGGGATATATTCAAGGTCATATTTTGGCTTTCATGGACTTGTTTTAATTGTCTTCAACTTCAAGTTGAACTTGCATATGAGCAGTAGATGGTCTGTTCCACAATCAACTCCTGGCCTTGTTTTGGTTGAAGATATTGAGCTTTTCTATCTCCTCTTGCCACAGATGTAGTCAATCTGATTCCTGTGTAGTCCATCTGGTGAAGTCCACATGTATAGCCACTGTCTGGGTTGTTGAAAAAAGGTATCTGCAAGGAATAAATCATTAGTCTTGCAAAATTCTCTCATGCGATCTCCAGTGTTATTTCTGTCACCAAGGCCAAATTTTCCAACTACTAGTGATTCTTCTAGGAGCTCTGGTAGCATAGTGGCTAAAGCACTTGATTGCTAACCAGAAGGCTGGCGGTTCAAACCCACCAGCAACTCCTCGGAAGGAAGGTTAGGCAATCCTACTTCCGTAGTGATACTGCCTCGGAAACCCAAGGAGGGGTTGCTGTGAGTCGGGGCCGACTTGACGGCACATAACAACAACAACAACAGTGATTCTTCTTTGTTTCCAACTTTTGCATTCCAATCACCAGTGATAAACAACACATCTTGATTGCATGTTCAGTCAATTTCAGACTGCAGAAGTTGATAAAAATCTTCAGTTTTCTCATCTTTGGCTTTCGTGTTTGGTGCGTAACTTTGAATAATAGTAGTATTTATGGGTCTTCCTTATAGACATATGGATATTATCCTATCACTGACATCATTGTACTTCAGGACAAATCTTGACACATCCTTTGTGATGATGAATGCCATGTCATTCCTCTTCAATTTGCCATTCCCAGCATAGTAGATCATATGGTTGTCTGTTTCAAAATGGCCCAAACTGCTCCATTTCAGCTCACTAATGCCTAGGATATCAATCTTTATGCATTTCATTTCATTTTATACAACTTCCAATTTTCCTAGATTCATACTTCATACATTCCATGTTCTGATTATTAATGGATATTTGCAGCTGTTTCTCCTTGATTTGAGTGATATCATATCAGCACATGGACGTCCTGAAAGCATTACTTTATCAATATCATTAAGGTTAGTTCTACTCTGATGAGGCAGCTCTTTCCCAGTCTTATTCTGAGTGCCTTCCAACCCAAGGGGCTCATCTTCCTGCACTGTGTCAGACAATGTTTCCAAGCTATTCATAAAATTGCCCAGTAATGTATCAGATAGTGTTTCTCTGCTATTCATAAGGTTTTCCCTGGCCTATTTTTGAGAAGCGGCTGGCCTCCTCCTTCTTCCTAGTCTGTCTCAGTCTGTAAACTGCATTGAAACCTGTGCACCACATACAACTCTGCTGGCGTGTGAAACACCAGTGGTACAGCCTCAAGCTTCACAGCAATGTACAAGCCCCACATGATGACAAACTGACAGACAAGTTTGTTCCCCTTAGCTGTTGGAAAACTCTGCACCCTCCTCTTACCTAATTCCTACCTGGAATCTGCCACTCTGTGGTCCCTAGCCACTCCCTCCCTTTTCTAGCTCTAGGGGGCTGGTGCCTGCCTTGCCTCCCACCTCTTTACCTGGATCCTGCCGCTCCTGTGGTCCCAGCCACTCCTGCTCCCTCCCTTTCCTGGCTCTAGGGGGCTTGGGCCTAGCCTTGCCTCCTGCCCCTTGACCTGGATCCTGCCGCTCCTGTAGTCCCTGGCTGCTCCTGCTCCTTCCCTTTCCTGGCTCTAGGGGGTTGGGGCCTAGCCTTGCCTCCTGCCCCTTTACCTGGATCCTGCCACTTCTGTGGTCCCCGGATGCTCCTGATCCCTCCATGGTGATTCCTTAGAAAGCTGGAATTAGAGATACCATTTGACCCAGAAATCCCATTACTAGGTATATATCCTAGAGAGGTGAGAGTCAGGACAGAAACAGATATATGCACACCCATGTTCATGGCAGCAACCTATGTGCCCATCAACGGAAGAGTAGATGACCAAACTATGGTACATACACACAATGGAATGCTATGCAGCACTAAAGAATACTGTAGAGTCTCCAAAACACCACATAATGTGGATGAACTTGGAGGATATTATGCTAAGTGAAATAAGTCAATCACAGAAGGACAAATATAGTATTAGTTCATTATTGTAAAAAGTCAAGGAAAGATTTATATATGGAAGGAAACGTTCTTTGTTCTTTGTTGGTTGCCAGGGGTGGAAGGGGAAGGGAAGGAATACTGCAAAAAAAAAAAAAAAAAAAATTCATTGACCCATGTCACTTCTGTTTTGTGTATTTCACTGCACATAAATTATATTTCAATAAAATGTATTAAAAAAAAAAAAAACCCTACAATGCATATTTCTACTCTGAAGCACATGGGGTCACCAAAAGTTGGAATCAATTCAATGGCAACTGGTATGGTTAAAAAAAAATTAAAAAAAAAAAAGCCATTCCTTGTCTTGTGTAGTCACTGAAGTTTCTATTTTGTTTCCTTCACAGTCAGCCAGTGACCTAACAGAAATTTCCTTGAATGCCTAAGGGGAGAAGTGTTCTGTCTCTTTAAATTTGACAGATACTGCCTGGTTGCCACTTCAGCCTGTAGGAGTTGAAACAAAGGCAAACCCTTTCACTAATCCCTCAGTGGATTGACAGGCAGATAAAAACATATTACTTCAATGGTTGGGCAATCCTACTTCCTAGTGATACTGCCTCGGAAACCCAAGGAGGGGTCACTATGAGTCAGGGCTGACTCAATGGCACATAACAACAACAACAACACTTCAATCCTTGGAGATCAAGTTCCATATTGCCTAATATGGCACCAGCAAACCACACCAGGAACACAGTCCACTGTGCCCTCAACTGCCTACCATGAAGCTGGGAGAAGGGAAATATAGTTGCTATATGGAAATGCTGAAATGCATCAAAATTTGACAGTCTCATTCTTCATCAAGCACTTCCCTGGTTGCTCACACAATATTGGCAATAAAACTTTCTGAAGATAATTCAAAAATGTTTGCAGCAGTACAGGGGCAGGGAACTACCAGAAATTCAAGCTAGATTCCAAAATAGTTTATTCTGATAGACCTTGCCTGCTCAATATGTGTTTCAGTGAAGAGATTGATTCTAGGAGTTTCCTGCTCTTCCATCTTCTGTGGCATCACTCCCACATATTTTTTCAAAAGAGGCTGTTTTTGGCTGTTAATGGAGAAGAAATTGGCATAGAGGGAAGGATCAGAATGGACTCAGGCTGAAGGATATTGTGGAGTCCAGGAGAGAGATAATGATGGTTTAAACCTGGGTATTGTATTAGGGGAAAAGAGATGCCAAATTCAAATGGGTTCAATAGAGACACTTTTATGAAGCTTGGACAGAACAAAGACAATCATCGTGGATGAGAGAAACCACCAGCATGAGAAAACTAAATGGAGTCCTCAGAGTTATGGTCATGTGGGTAATTATATATGATTTTAAATCATCACAAAATCATGATGGTGGTAGACAGATTCATCACTGTTACAGGTAGGACTACAAAAACAGGGGAAAGACCATGATTGGGATGCATACATTCTTGAAGATGGAAAAGGGTTACAGGATTGGTTCTTGGCCTCAACTACCTAACTAAGTGGTGGTCAGAGTAGGCTGTGACTCAAGACCATGCAGCCTGAATCTTAGCCACAAGGTGGCTATCAAACAATATCAAGACCCCAACCTTAATTTAAATTAGAAAAGGACATTCTCAGGCATCTTCCCTAGTTCTTTCTGAGAGTATAATCTACTTTCAAGCATACTTATCCCGAAGGCAATCTGCCCCTCTCTAGGCTTGTCCTGGAGCTTGTCTGTGTACAGCCACAATCCTGGTATATGGTCAGAAAGAACCCAAATTGCATCTGAAACTTATGTGAAGCCTCAAAATAGAGTCAGGGCTCCCACTGTAGACCACAGCCTTCTACAACCCCATGTGATTTAGAATTTAAGCTCTCATACAGTATTGGCAATAAAACTTGCTGAAGATAATTTAAAATGTTTGCAGTAGTACTGTTGGGTTCCCCCCTACGGCAGGACTTCCCCAACCCAAGTCAGGGATAACGCCACCCGAAATCACTCACGAAAGACGTCTCTTGATGCAAAAGCAGGAGGAGTTTATTCGAAGTTCCAGCGCGCCGGGGCTCAACTCATATCCCATGC